>NW_018399941.1:638-883 GCF_002168275.2 Theobroma umbraticum | reverse complement strand
TGGACTTCTCTTGCCAATGAATGCCTTTTTTTTATGTTTCTCGAGTTAGAGATTTAATTATAGTCTGTTTAACAAAAAATATATAAAACAATTTAACTTAAAATCAATTAGGGCATTACAAAACCATTTAATGCGAGTAATAAGGCTTTTGAACGTATGAGTAACTATAAATGGACTTTTCCTACCAACGAATGCATTTTCTTCTTGTTTCTCAAGGTAGACATTCAATTCTAGTCTGTTTTAAC
>NW_018399941.1:468-628 GCF_002168275.2 Theobroma umbraticum | reverse complement strand
CAAAGAATTCAAATTTAAATCAATTTTGAGATTATAAAAATATTTAAAGTTAGTAATAAACCTTTTGAAGGAATAGGTCACAATAAATGGACTTTTCTTGCCAATGAAAAGTTTTTTCATCATGTTTCTCATGGTAGACATTCAATTCCAGTCTATTTTA
>NW_018399941.1:267-458 GCF_002168275.2 Theobroma umbraticum | reverse complement strand
TACAAAACATTCAAATTTAAAACAATTTTGAGATTATAAAACAATTTAAACTAAGTACTAACGCTCTTGAAGGAATGGATGACTATAAATGCACTTTTCTTACCAATTAATACTTTTTTCATCATGTTTCTGAAGGTAGACATTCAATCCTAGTCTGTTTGAACCAAAAATGTACAAAGAATTCAAATTTA
>NW_018399941.1:0-150 GCF_002168275.2 Theobroma umbraticum | reverse complement strand
GAGGTAGACATTCAATTATAGTCTCTTTAACAAAAAAAATAAAAAAAAATTCAACTTAAAATCAATTGCGGCATTCCAAAACAATATAAAGTGAGTAATAATGCTTTTGAAGGTATAGGTGACTATAAATGTTCTTTTATTGCCAATGAA
>NW_018399940.1:1143-1260 GCF_002168275.2 Theobroma umbraticum | reverse complement strand
AGGCTTTTGAAGGAGTGGGAGGCTATAAATAGACTTCTCTTGCCAATGAATGCTATTTTCTTCACATTTTATTAAATAGACATTCAATTATTGTCTCTTTCAATCATAAATGTAAAA
>NW_018399940.1:731-934 GCF_002168275.2 Theobroma umbraticum | reverse complement strand
ATTAGATTATAAAACCACTTAAAATAAGTAATAAGGCTTTTGAAGGAATGAGAGCTGTAAATAGACTTTTCTTGCTAATGAATGCCTTTTTCGTTACATTTTTCAAGGCAAACATTCAATTATACTCTGTTTTAATGAAAATGTAAAACAAATTGAACCTAAAATGAATTATGAGATTACAAAACCATTCAAAGCGTGTGATA
>NW_018399940.1:345-499 GCF_002168275.2 Theobroma umbraticum | reverse complement strand
CTTTTCTTGCCAATGAATGCTATTTTCTTCGCATTTCTTGAAATAGACATTCAATTATTGTCTTTTTTAATTATCAATGTAAAACAATTCAACATAAAAACAATTATTAGATTATAAAACCATTTAAAGCTAGTAATAAGCTTTTTGAAGGATT
>NW_018399940.1:0-128 GCF_002168275.2 Theobroma umbraticum | reverse complement strand
TAAAAAAATTCAACTTAAAATCAATTATGAGATTAGAAAACCATTTAAAGCATGCAATTAGGCTTTTGAAGGAAAAGATGAGTATAAATAGACTTTTCTTATCAATGAATGCTCTTTTCTTCACGTTT
>NW_018399939.1:923-1083 GCF_002168275.2 Theobroma umbraticum | reverse complement strand
CTTGTAAAGGATTTTAAATTAAAATATTTTTTATTTTATCATAATTGGGTGCTTTCATTGGGAAAGATGAAGTAGATGCTATCCATTGATAAAAAAAGTCTATTTATAGTTACTCATACCTGCGAAAGCTTAGTTACTCGCTTTAATCATTTTATAATCT
>NW_018399939.1:668-787 GCF_002168275.2 Theobroma umbraticum | reverse complement strand
TATGCCTTCAAAAACCTTGTCACTCACTTTAACTGATTTTATAATCTGATAAATAATTTTTAGTCAAAATCTCTTTTTTTTTGTTAAAATAGATCATATTTGGATATTTGCATCAAGAA
>NW_018399939.1:106-225 GCF_002168275.2 Theobroma umbraticum | reverse complement strand
GTTTGCATTAGGAAACATGAAGCGGATGACATCCATTGACAAGAAAAGCTTATTTATAGTCACATATGCCATCAAAAGCTCAATAACTTGCTTTAAATGATTTTAACTCGAAATCTTTC
>NW_018399939.1:0-96 GCF_002168275.2 Theobroma umbraticum | reverse complement strand
AAACCTATGATAATTTGATGTTTACATTGGGCAACGTGAAACAGATGCCATCCATTGACAAAAAAGGTCCAGTTGTAGTCACCCATGCTATCAAAA
>NW_018399938.1:3258-3370 GCF_002168275.2 Theobroma umbraticum | reverse complement strand
ACTCGATTTAAATAGTTTTATAATCTCATAATTAGTTTTAAGTTTAATTTTTTTACATTTTTTTTAAAAAAAGACTATAATTGAATGTCTACCTTGAGAAACGTGAAGAAAA
>NW_018399938.1:3144-3248 GCF_002168275.2 Theobroma umbraticum | reverse complement strand
TGGCAAGAAAAGTCTATTTATAGTCTCATATTCCTTCAAAAGGCTTATTTTTCGCTTTAAATTGTTTTGTAAACTCATAATTGATTTAGAGTTGAATTTTTTCA
>NW_018399938.1:2646-2788 GCF_002168275.2 Theobroma umbraticum | reverse complement strand
AATTATTTTATAATCTCATAATTGATTTTTAGATGAATTTTTTCACTTTTTTGGCTAAAACAGACTATATTGAATGTCTACTTCGAGAAACGTGAGAAAAGAAGCATTCATTAGCAACAAAAGTCCATTTATAGTCTCCTAT
>NW_018399938.1:2531-2636 GCF_002168275.2 Theobroma umbraticum | reverse complement strand
TTCACATTTTTGGTTAAAACATACTATAACTGAATGTCTACCTCAAGAAATATGAAGAAAAAGGCATTCATTGGGAAGAAAAGTCCATTTATAGTGACCCATTTC
>NW_018399938.1:2185-2374 GCF_002168275.2 Theobroma umbraticum | reverse complement strand
ATGTCTACCTCTAGAAACATGAAGAAACAAGCATTCATTGGCAAGATAAGTCCATTTATAGTCTTCTGTTCCTTCAAAACCCTTTTTACTCACTTTAAGTGGTTTTATAATGTCAAAATTGATTTTTTCACATTTTTGATCAAAACAGACTATAATTGGATATCTACCTCGAGAAACGTGAAGAAAAAG
>NW_018399938.1:1898-2039 GCF_002168275.2 Theobroma umbraticum | reverse complement strand
ACCAAGCATTCATTGGCAAGATAAGTCCATTTATAGTCACCTACTCTTTAAAAGCCTTATTACTCGTTTTAAATAGTTTTATAAGCTAAAAATTGATTTTAGGGTTCAATTTTTTTTACATTATTGGTTAAAAAAGATTAT
>NW_018399938.1:1648-1782 GCF_002168275.2 Theobroma umbraticum | reverse complement strand
TGGTTTTATAATCTCACAATTGATTTTAAGTTGAATTTTTTTTATTGTTGGTTACAACAGAGAATAATTAAATGTCTACGTCGAGAAACGTGAAGAAAAAGGCATACATTGGCAAGAAAAGTCCATTTATAGTC
>NW_018399938.1:1108-1280 GCF_002168275.2 Theobroma umbraticum | reverse complement strand
TATAATATCATAATTGATTTTAAGCTAACCGTTTTCACATTTTTAGTTAAAAAAAATTATAATTGAATGCTTGCCTTGGGAAACGTACGAAAAAAACCACTCATTGAGAATAAAAGAACATTTATAGTCACCCATTCTTTCAAAAGCCTTATTACTCGCTTCAAATAATTTT
>NW_018399938.1:555-670 GCF_002168275.2 Theobroma umbraticum | reverse complement strand
GCTATAATTGATTGTCTACCTTGGGAAACATGCAAAAAAATCCATTCATTTAGAAAAAAACTCCATTTATAGTCACCTATTCCTTCAAAAGGCTTATTACTTGCTTTAAATTGTT
>NW_018399938.1:0-234 GCF_002168275.2 Theobroma umbraticum | reverse complement strand
GATTATAATTGAATGTCTAGCTTGAGAAATGTATAGAAAAAGATATTTATTTGCAAGAAAAGTCTATTTATTGTCACTCATTCCTTCAAAACCCATATTACTAACTTTAAATGGTTTTATAATCTAATAATTTATTTTAAGTTTATTATTTTTACATTTTTAGTTAAAACAGACTATAGTTGAACATCTACCTCAAGAACTGTGAAGAAAAAGGCATTCACTAAGAAAAAAAGT
>NW_018399937.1:884-1038 GCF_002168275.2 Theobroma umbraticum | reverse complement strand
TCATAATTGATTTTAAGTTTAATTTTTTTATATTTTTCATTAAAATAGACTATACTTGAATGTCTGCCTTGAGAAACATGAAGAAAAAAGCATTCATTAGTAAGAAAAGTCTACTTATAGTCTCCCATTCCTTCAAAAGCCTTATTACTCACTT
>NW_018399937.1:710-874 GCF_002168275.2 Theobroma umbraticum | reverse complement strand
TATAATCTAATAATTAATTTTAAGTTGAATTTTTTTATATTATTTATTAAAACAGACAATATTTGATTGTCTATCTTGAGAAACATGAAAAAAAAAATATTTATTGGCAAAAAAAATCTATTTATAGGCTCTCATTCCTTTAAAAGCCTTATTACTCGCTTTAA
>NW_018399937.1:375-700 GCF_002168275.2 Theobroma umbraticum | reverse complement strand
AATCTCATAATTGATTTTAAGTTGAATATTTTAGATTTTCATTAAAACAGACTATAATTGAGTGCCTGCTTTGATAAACATGTAGAAAAAGCCATTTATTTGAAAAAAAATCCATTTATAGTCTCTCATTCCTTCAAAAGCCATGTTACACGTTTTAAATGGTTTTATAAACCCATAATTGTTTTTAAGTTGAATTTTCTTACATTTTTTATCAAAACAGATAATAATTGAATGCTTATCTTCAGAAACATACAAAAAAACGTATTCTTTGGTAAGAAATGTCCATTTATAGTGACCCATTCCTTCAAAAGCCTTATTACTCTTT
>NW_018399937.1:259-365 GCF_002168275.2 Theobroma umbraticum | reverse complement strand
TTATAATCTCATAATTGATTTTAAGTTGAATATTTTTATTTTTAATTAAAACAGACAATAATTAAATATCTATCTTGAAAAACATAAAGAAAAAAGCATTCATTGG
>NW_018399937.1:164-249 GCF_002168275.2 Theobroma umbraticum | reverse complement strand
CCATTTATAGTTACCCATTCCTTTGAAAGCCTTATTACTCACTATAAATGATTTTATAATTTCATAATTGATTTTAAGTTGAATT
>NW_018399937.1:0-154 GCF_002168275.2 Theobroma umbraticum | reverse complement strand
TTTTGTTAAAATAGACTATAATTGATTGTCGACCTTGAGAAATGTGAAAAAAAAACATTCGTTGATTAGAAAAGTCTATTTATAGCCTCTCATTCCTTTGACAGCCTTTTTACTCATTCTAAATAGTTTTATAATCTCATAATTAATTTTAAGT
>NW_018399936.1:2925-3048 GCF_002168275.2 Theobroma umbraticum | reverse complement strand
GGTAAGCTTTATACTATGTTTTTAAACTTCTGATTAGTTGAGTATTGTGAGAATATGATGTGTGAATGATGACAACTTGGTGGGTGGAACTTTGGAAGAACATTGAGGTTGCATGCAAGGTCT
>NW_018399936.1:2497-2657 GCF_002168275.2 Theobroma umbraticum | reverse complement strand
ATGTAAATGGTGGATTAAGAATAAAGCAATGAAAGTGGATTGATAATGATGATGCGTGTGACTTGTAAAAAAGATTGAGTAATTAGGAATGATTATTGTTGCCATGCATATGTAGTTAATATTATGAAAGTATAAGATGGATTTGAATGAAAATTGCTTA
>NW_018399936.1:2348-2487 GCF_002168275.2 Theobroma umbraticum | reverse complement strand
AAATAGGCACTTGGTGCTATAATCAAGTAGCCGGTAAACGCAATGTAAAGAATCACGCAAGTAAGAGATATAATCCCATTAATAAAAGTATGTTGAAAAGTATATCAATGTGTAAGAATTGAGTGGAAAAGAAAGATAT
>NW_018399936.1:2190-2338 GCF_002168275.2 Theobroma umbraticum | reverse complement strand
TGTGAGCTATAAAATGATGATGAAAATATAGTTGAGAAAGGAAAATGAGAATGACCAAAACTAAGTGTACTAAGTTTGGTTTGTTGCAAGGAAATGTGCAAACGGAAAAGGATTACCGTAGTGAATAACCAAAGGAGGAAGTATAACT
>NW_018399936.1:1721-1958 GCF_002168275.2 Theobroma umbraticum | reverse complement strand
TAAGTGCATTGTGGATAGCATGAGTTGTTAGCCTCGATAGGTAATTTTAAAATGGATTTGCAATGATTTATATATTGCTATTATGGAAAGCATGAGCTGGTAAAAACCATAGGGAGTTTGTGGATACAAGTGTTTTTAAAGTGATTTGGATATACCTATAGATAAGCTATACATATAAAGAGTTTTAGAAATTGGGAAACAAGCTTTTCACAATGTTTGCATCAAAATCTGTGCCTT
>NW_018399936.1:1618-1711 GCF_002168275.2 Theobroma umbraticum | reverse complement strand
GTGTGATATGAATAGCTAATGCATTTGTTATTTGATTTTGAATGCAAGTTTTAAGCTTCGATTTTAGCCCGATTTGTACATAAATATTTACAC
>NW_018399936.1:1241-1608 GCF_002168275.2 Theobroma umbraticum | reverse complement strand
AATGCGAAAGGTTAATTGGAAAAGTTGTTGAACTTTGTTTTCAAATGATTTAAAGCCAAAAACCTTGGACAACTTTTGAATTGGTTTCTAAAATGGTTTTGACAAACCGAGAGCGTCTAGAGTAGGCCGACTGTCACTTTGGTTAAGTGTGACCCTTTTGCACAAGTCAGCTCTAGCTAGAAAACCTTTAGGTCACTAACAGGTTGTTAGACGTGGTTGGGCCTATCCTCTATGTTATACGTGGCAAGGCCATGAGTTGTTACGTGAAAATGGGTCCACAGGTGATTACTGTTGGTTTCAAGTAAATATGCTAAGGAGGGGTGAATAGCACTTTTTGGCTCTTACAAGATTTGAGCTCTATTTGTGG
>NW_018399936.1:1038-1208 GCF_002168275.2 Theobroma umbraticum | reverse complement strand
AAGATAATGAGCAATCTAACAAGGAATGAAATCAAGAATAAAGCAGCAAATACAAAATACAAATATTTATAGTGGCTTGGCCAAAGACCTACATCCACTACCTTGATTATCCAACCAAGGATTTTTCAAAACAAATCACTCTAAACGGTGAAATTTCCAAACTTTCATCA
>NW_018399936.1:453-772 GCF_002168275.2 Theobroma umbraticum | reverse complement strand
AAGATTGGAGTGAAGTGTAGAAAATATGCAGAGTGTTCTTGAGATTTTTGAGCTGTTTTGATCTTGGAAGCCTTTAAATCTAATTTTTGGTTGTTGGGAGGTGTTGTTATACTTGAAAAATCAATTTTGCTGACACTCAGATAGATTCTGACCGTTGAAAATAGTTTAGGAGTAATTCTGCCTGTTATTTTGTTTTTTAACGTTAGTTTAAACTACCAAACAGAATACACTTAGTTGACTAATCGATATCACTTAGTCGACTAAGTTGTTTCTATTTCTAAACTCAGTTTCTGGCAATAGACTCTGTCTTTAAGCATTT
>NW_018399936.1:0-151 GCF_002168275.2 Theobroma umbraticum | reverse complement strand
AATGGAGCCAACAATCTCCCCCTTTTTGATGATGACAAAACATTTCTTGATTAAGTACACAATGTCTATTTATTATTTTTATTTTGCATCGGATTTAGGTGTGCTCCCCCTTAGTATATGCATGGTCTTTTCAAGTTATCTTTCCCTTCAG
>NW_018399935.1:1117-1228 GCF_002168275.2 Theobroma umbraticum | reverse complement strand
CAATTATGAGGTTATAAAATCATTTAAACCGTGTAATAAGGCTTTTGAAGGCATAGATGATTATAAATGGACTTCTCTTCTCAATGGATATCATTTTCTTTACGTTTTTTG
>NW_018399935.1:808-1020 GCF_002168275.2 Theobroma umbraticum | reverse complement strand
AGTGAGTAATAAGGTTTTCAAAGGCATAGGTGAGTACAAATGGACTTTTCTTGCTAGTGGATATCTTTTTTTCATGTTTTCTGAGGTAAACATTCAATTATAATCTATTTTAATAACAAATATAAAAAAGTTCAATTTAAAACTAATTATGAGATTAAAAAACCATTTAAAATGAGTAATAAGGCTTTCAAAGGCATGGGTGACTATAAATG
>NW_018399935.1:447-564 GCF_002168275.2 Theobroma umbraticum | reverse complement strand
TTCAATTATAATCTGTTTTAATAAAAAATATAAAAACAATTCAAACTAAAATCAGTTATGAGATTATAAAATCATTTAAAGTGAGTAATAAGACTTTTGAAGGCATGGGTGACTATA
>NW_018399935.1:0-125 GCF_002168275.2 Theobroma umbraticum | reverse complement strand
ATAAATGGACTTTTCTTGCTAATGAATATCTTTTTCTTCACATTTCTCAAGGTAAACATACAATTATAATATGTTTTAATAATAAATATAAAAAATTTCAACTTAAAATTAATTATGAGATTAAA
>NW_018399934.1:1304-1422 GCF_002168275.2 Theobroma umbraticum | reverse complement strand
TGAAACAGACTATAATTGAATGTTTACCTTTAGAAATGTGAAGAAACAAGTATTCATTGACAAGAAAAGTCTATTTATAGTCACCCATTGCTTCGAAAGGCTTATTACTTGCTTTAAA
>NW_018399934.1:1103-1294 GCF_002168275.2 Theobroma umbraticum | reverse complement strand
ATCTCATAATTAATTTTAAGTTTATTTTTTTACATTTTTGGTTAAAATGGACTATAATTGAATGCCTGCCTTGGCAAACATGCAGAAAAAGCCATTCATTGAGAAAAGAAATCCATTTATAGTCACCTATTCCTTCGAAAGCCTTGTTATCCGCTTTAAATGGTTTTATAATCTCATAATTGATTTTTAGT
>NW_018399934.1:709-794 GCF_002168275.2 Theobroma umbraticum | reverse complement strand
CAAAAAATGTGCAAAAAAAGCTATTAATTGAGAAGAAATGTCCATTTATAGTCATCCATTCTTTCAAAAGGCTTATTATTCGCTT
>NW_018399934.1:613-699 GCF_002168275.2 Theobroma umbraticum | reverse complement strand
AAAACAGACTATAATTGATTGTCTGTCTCAAGAAACATGCAAAAAAAGACATTCATTGAGAAGAAAAGTCCATTTATAGTAACTCA
>NW_018399934.1:0-139 GCF_002168275.2 Theobroma umbraticum | reverse complement strand
CAAAAGGCTTATTACTCACTTTAAATGGTTTTATAATCTTATAATTGATTTTAATCTGAATTTTTTTACTTTTTTCTTTAAAACTGACTATAATTGAAAGCGTACCTTAGGAAAGATGTAGAAAAGGCCATTCATTAAG
>NW_018399933.1:2326-2564 GCF_002168275.2 Theobroma umbraticum | reverse complement strand
CATGAAGAAAAAAGCATTCATTGGCAAGAAATGTCCATTTATAGTCACCCATACTTTCAATAGCATTATTACTCGCTTTTAGTGATTTTGTAATGCCGTAATTGATTTTAAGTTAAATTTTTTTTTACATTTTTGGTTAAACAGAATAGAATTGAATGTCTACCATGTGAAACATGAAGAAAAAAGAATTCATTGATAAGAAAAGTCTATTTATAGTCACCCATTGCTTCAAAAGCCT
>NW_018399933.1:1608-1747 GCF_002168275.2 Theobroma umbraticum | reverse complement strand
TCAAGAGCCTTATTACTTAGTTTAAATGGTTTTATAATCTCAAAATTGATTAAATTTGAATTCTTTGTATATTTTTTGTTAAAAAAGACTAGAATTGAATGTCTACCATGAAAAACATGAAGAAAAAAGCATTCATTGG
>NW_018399933.1:1368-1485 GCF_002168275.2 Theobroma umbraticum | reverse complement strand
TTATTACTCGCTTTAAATGATTTTGTAATGCCGTAATTGATTTTAAGTTGAATTCTTTTTAGATTTTTAGTTAAGCAGACTAGAATTGAATGTCTACCTTAAGAAACATGAAGCAAA
>NW_018399933.1:968-1125 GCF_002168275.2 Theobroma umbraticum | reverse complement strand
CACTTTAAATGGTTTTATAATCTCAAAATTGATTTAAATTTGAATTCTTTGCATTTTTTTGGTTACAACAGACTAGCATTGAATGTCTACCTTGAGAATCATAAACAAAAATGCATTCATTGACAAGAAAAGTCCATTTATGGTCACCCATGCCTTC
>NW_018399933.1:559-669 GCF_002168275.2 Theobroma umbraticum | reverse complement strand
AAAGCATTCATTGGTAAGAAAAGTCCATTTATAGTAACCCATACCTTCAAAAGCATTATTACTCGATTTAAATAATTTTATAATGTCGTAATTGATTTTAAGTTTTTTTT
>NW_018399933.1:0-219 GCF_002168275.2 Theobroma umbraticum | reverse complement strand
ATTTTTTGTTAAAACAGACTAGGATTGAATGTCCACCATGAGAATCATGAAGAAAAATGTGTTCATTGACAAGAAAAGTCCATTTATGGTCACCCATGCCTTTATAAGCCGTATTATTCGTTTTAAATGGTTTTGTAATGCCATAATTTATTTTAAGTTAAATTTTTTTATATTTTTAGTTCAAACAGACTATAATTGAATATCTACCTCAAGAAACAT
>NW_018399932.1:4283-4421 GCF_002168275.2 Theobroma umbraticum | reverse complement strand
TTATAAAACTATTTAAAGCCAGTACTAAGTCTTTTGAAGGAATGAGTGACTATAAATAAACTTTTTTTCCCAATGAATGCCTTTTTCTACACGTTTCTCTAGGTGAACATTCAATTATAGTCTATTTTATTGAAAAAT
>NW_018399932.1:3988-4273 GCF_002168275.2 Theobroma umbraticum | reverse complement strand
TCAACTTAAAATCAATTATGAGATTAGAGAATCATTTAAAGCGAGTAATAAGGCTTTTGAAGGAATAGGTGACTACAAATGAACTTTTCTTCTCAATGAATGCTTTTTCTGGCATTTTTGAAGGTAAACATTCAATTATAGTTTGTTTTAACAAAAAATATGAAAAATTCAGCTTAAAATCAATTATGAGATTATAAAACAAATTAAAGTAAGTAATAAGGCTTTTGAAGAAATAAGAGACTATAAATTGACTTTTCTTGCAAATGAATGCCTTTTTCTTCACTT
>NW_018399932.1:3398-3625 GCF_002168275.2 Theobroma umbraticum | reverse complement strand
CTGTTTTAACCAAAAATGTAAGAAAATTCAACTTCAAATCAATTATGAGATGACAAAACCATTTAAAGTGAGTAATATGGCTTTTTAAGGAATGAGTGACTATAAATGGACTTTTCTTGTCACTGAATGCTTGTTTCTTAATGTTTCTTGAGGTAAAGATTCAATTATAGTCTGTTTTAATTAAAATAAAAAAAATTTCTACTTAAAACAAATTATGAGATTATAAA
>NW_018399932.1:3205-3388 GCF_002168275.2 Theobroma umbraticum | reverse complement strand
GCCAGTACTAAGGCTTTTGAAGGAATGAATGACTATAAATGGACTTTTTTTACCAATGAATGCCTTTTTCTTACTTTTTTCGAGATAAGCATTCAATTATAGTCTATTTTAACCAATAATGTAAAAAACTTCAACTTAAAATTAATTATGAGATTATAAAGCAATTTAAAGAGAGTAGTAAGG
>NW_018399932.1:3069-3190 GCF_002168275.2 Theobroma umbraticum | reverse complement strand
GTGATTATAAATGGACTTTTCTTTCCAATAAATGTCTTTTTCTACATGTTTCTCGAGTCAGACATTTAATTATAGTCTATTTTAATGAAAAATATAAAAAAATTCAACTTAAAATTAATTA
>NW_018399932.1:2439-2622 GCF_002168275.2 Theobroma umbraticum | reverse complement strand
TAAGGCTTTTGAAGGAATAAGAGACTATAAATGTACTTTTCTTGCCAATGAATGTTGTTTATTCATGTTTCTTGTGGTAAACATTCATTTATAGTCTATTTTAACCAAAAAAGTAAAAAAATTCAACTCATAATCAATTATGAGATTATAAAACAATTTAAAGCGAGTAATAAGGCCTTTGAA
>NW_018399932.1:2204-2353 GCF_002168275.2 Theobroma umbraticum | reverse complement strand
CAACTTAAAATCAATTATGAGATTACAAAACCATTTAAAGTGGGTAATAAGGCTTTTTAAGGAATGAGTGACTATAAATGGACTTTTCTTGTCACTAAATGCTTGTTTCTTCATGTTTCTCAAGCTAGATATTCAATTATAGTGTGTTT
>NW_018399932.1:1850-1974 GCF_002168275.2 Theobroma umbraticum | reverse complement strand
TAAAACAGGTAAAAAGGCTTTTGAAAGAATGAGTGACTATAAATGGACTTTTCTTGTCAATGAATAGCTTTTTCTTTTTGTTTCTCGAGATAAAGATTCAATTATAGTCTATTTTAATAAAAAA
>NW_018399932.1:1508-1672 GCF_002168275.2 Theobroma umbraticum | reverse complement strand
AGCGAGTAATAAGGCTTTTGAAAGAATGGGTGACTATAAATAGACTTTTCTTCTTAATGAATGGTTTTTTCTACACGTTTCCAAAGACAAGCATTCAATTATAGTCTCTTTTAACTAAAAATATGAAAACAATTCAGCTTAATATCAATTATGAGATTATAAAA
>NW_018399932.1:1037-1156 GCF_002168275.2 Theobroma umbraticum | reverse complement strand
ACTTGTCTTGCAAATAAATGCTTGTTTCTTCATGTTTCTTGAGTTAAATATTTAATTATAGTCTGTTTTAATCGAAAATATAAAACAATTCAACTTAAAATCAATTATGAGATTATAAA
>NW_018399932.1:445-596 GCF_002168275.2 Theobroma umbraticum | reverse complement strand
AAAGCGAGTAATAAGGCTTTCGAAGGAATGGGTGACTATAAATGGACTTTTTTTCTCAATGAATGGTTTTTCTACACGTTTTCAAAGACAAGCATTTAATTATAGTCTCTTTTAACTAAAAATGTGAAAACATTCAGCTTAAAATCAATTA
>NW_018399932.1:0-127 GCF_002168275.2 Theobroma umbraticum | reverse complement strand
AATAAATGCTTGTTTCTTCATGTTTCTCGAGGAAAATATTTAATTATAGTCTATTTTAACTGAAAATATAAATCAATTCAACTTAAAATCAATTATGAGATTGTAAAATCATTTAAAGCGAGTAATA
>NW_018399931.1:1275-1416 GCF_002168275.2 Theobroma umbraticum | reverse complement strand
TTTTGAAAGAATGGGTGACTAAAAATAGATTTTTCTTCCCATTGAATGGATTTTTCTATACCTTTAATGAGGCAGACTTTCAATTAAAGTCTGTTTTAAAGAAAAATGTAAAAAACTTTAACTTAAAATCAATTATGAGAT
>NW_018399931.1:1120-1251 GCF_002168275.2 Theobroma umbraticum | reverse complement strand
TAAGGCTTTTGAAGGAATGAGTGACTATAAATAGACTTTTCTTCTCATTGAATGGCTTTTTTTGAACGTTTTCCCAAGTAGACATTCAATTATAGTCTGTTTTAACAAAAAATATAAAACAATTCAACTTA
>NW_018399931.1:782-948 GCF_002168275.2 Theobroma umbraticum | reverse complement strand
AATTATGAGATTATAAAACTAATTAAAGCGAGTAATAAGCCTTTTAAAGGAATGGGTCACTATAAATAGACTTTTCTTCTCAATTAATGGCTTTCACTGCACGTTTCTCGAGTTAGACATTTAATTATAATCTGTTTTAACAAAAAATGTAAAAAAATTTAACTTA
>NW_018399931.1:511-643 GCF_002168275.2 Theobroma umbraticum | reverse complement strand
TGTCAATGAATGACTTTTTCCATATGTTTCTTGAGATAGACATTCAATTATTGTTTGTTTTAAAGAAAAATGAAAAACCGTTCATCTTAAAATCAATTATGAGATTATAAAATCATTTAAACCGAGTAATAA
>NW_018399931.1:110-252 GCF_002168275.2 Theobroma umbraticum | reverse complement strand
ATTATGAGATTATAAAACCATTTAAAGCGGGTAATAAGGCTTTTGAAGGAATAATTGACTATAAATGAACTTTTCTTCTCAATGAATTGCTTTTTTTATACGTTTCTCGAGTCAAACAATCACTTATAGTCTGTTTTAACAA
>NW_018399931.1:0-100 GCF_002168275.2 Theobroma umbraticum | reverse complement strand
ATAATTCAACTTAAAATTAATTATGAGATTTAAAACCATTTAAAGAGAGTAATAAGCTTTTTGAAGGAATGCGTGACTCTAAATGGACTTTTCTTGTCAA
>NW_018399930.1:974-1088 GCF_002168275.2 Theobroma umbraticum | reverse complement strand
GCCTTTTGAAGGATTGGGAGGCCATATATGAACTTTTCTTGATGAATACTTTTTCCGTCATATTTCTCGATATAGACATTCAATTATTGTTTGTTTTAATTAAAAAATGTAAAA
>NW_018399930.1:232-364 GCF_002168275.2 Theobroma umbraticum | reverse complement strand
TTTGAAGGAGTGGGAGGCTATAAATAGACTTTTCTTGCCAATGAATTCTTTTTTTTTCACATTTCTTCAAATAGACATTCAATTATTGTCTGTTTTAGTCATAAATATAAAAACCTTCAACGTAAAATCAAT
>NW_018399930.1:124-222 GCF_002168275.2 Theobroma umbraticum | reverse complement strand
TAAAACCACTTAAAGTAAGTAATAAGGCTTTTGGCGGAATGAGAGGCTGTAAATAGACTTTTCTTGCTAATGAATGCCTTTTTTTTACGTTTCTCAAG
>NW_018399930.1:0-114 GCF_002168275.2 Theobroma umbraticum | reverse complement strand
AATTATACTCTGTTTTAATGAAAAATGTAAAAAATTGAACTTAAAATCAATTATAAGATAATAAAACTATTTAGAACGAGTAAAAAGGCTGTTGAAGGACTGAAAGGCTATAAA
>NW_018399929.1:12697-12813 GCF_002168275.2 Theobroma umbraticum | reverse complement strand
TTTAAGTTCAATTTTTTTATATTTTTGATTAAAACAGACTATAATTGAATGTCTGCCTCAAAAAAAGTGAAGAAAAAAGCATTCATTGGCAAGAAAAGTCCATTTATAGCCTCTCA
>NW_018399929.1:12396-12580 GCF_002168275.2 Theobroma umbraticum | reverse complement strand
TTTTTTACATTTTTGATTAAAACAGACTATAATTGAATATCTATCTCAGAAAACATCAAGAAAAAAGTATTCATTGACAAGAAAAGTCCATTTATACTCACCTCTTCCTTCAAAAGCCTAATTACACGCGTTAAATAGTTTTCTAATCTCATAATTGATTTTAAGTTGAATTTTTTTACATTTT
>NW_018399929.1:12067-12237 GCF_002168275.2 Theobroma umbraticum | reverse complement strand
ATTACTAGCTTTAAATGGTTTTATAATCTATTAATTAATTGTAAGTTGAATTTTTTTACATTTATGATTAAAACAGATAATAATTGAATATCTATTTAAAAAAATATGAAGAAAATAGCATTCATTGGCAAGAAAAGTCTATTTATAGCCTCCCGCTCCTTCAAAAGCCT
>NW_018399929.1:11753-11886 GCF_002168275.2 Theobroma umbraticum | reverse complement strand
TTTCAAAAGCCTTATCACACGCTTTGAATGATTTTGGAATCTCATAATTCATTTTAAGTTGAAGTTTTTTACATTTTTTGTTAAAACAGACTATAATTGAACGTCTGCCTTGACAATTGTGAAGAAAAAAGCA
>NW_018399929.1:11081-11226 GCF_002168275.2 Theobroma umbraticum | reverse complement strand
CAAGAAACGTGAAGAAAAGAGCATTCATTGGCAAGAAAAGTTTATATATAGCCTTGCAATCCTTCAAAAGGCTTATTACTAGCTTTAAATGGTTTTTTAATCTAATAATTGATTTCAAGTTAAATTTTTTTATATTTATGATTAA
>NW_018399929.1:10856-11058 GCF_002168275.2 Theobroma umbraticum | reverse complement strand
TTTCAAGAAATGTGAAGAAAATAGCATTCACTGGCAAGAGAAGTCTATTTATAGCCTCCCACTCATTCAAAAGCTTTATTACTCACTTTAAATAGTTCTCTAATATCATAATTGATTTTAAGTTGACTTTTTTACATTTTTTATTAAAACAGACAGTAATTGTGTCTATCTCAAGAAAAGTGAAGGAAAAAGTATTCATTAT
>NW_018399929.1:10681-10846 GCF_002168275.2 Theobroma umbraticum | reverse complement strand
CCATTTATAGTTACCTATTCTTTTAAAAGCCTTTTTACATGCTTTGAATGGTTTTATAATGCTATAATTGATTTTAAGTTGAATTTTTTTACATTTTTCATTAAAACGAATTATAATTGAACGTCTGCCTTGACAATCATGAAGAAAAAAGCATTCATTGATAAG
>NW_018399929.1:10029-10251 GCF_002168275.2 Theobroma umbraticum | reverse complement strand
GCCTTATTACTCGCTTTAAATGGTTTTCTAGTCTCATAATTGATTTCAAGTTGAGTTTTTTTATATTTTTTGTTAAAACAGGCTATAATTGAATGCGTGCTTTACGAATTGTGAAGAAAAAAGCATTCATTGATAATAAAAGTCTATTTATTACCTCCCAGTCCTTCAATAGCCTTTTTACTGATTTTGAATAGTTTTATAATCTCATAATTGATTTTAAGT
>NW_018399929.1:9667-9845 GCF_002168275.2 Theobroma umbraticum | reverse complement strand
TAGACAATAATTGAATGTCTATCTTGAGAAACATGAAGAAAAGAGCATTCATTTTCAAGAAAAGTCCATTTATAGTCACTCATTCCTTCAAAGGACTTCTCGCTCGCTTTAAATAGTTTTCTATTCCCATAATTGATTTTAAGTTGAATTTTTTTATATTTTTCATTAAAACAGACTA
>NW_018399929.1:9116-9230 GCF_002168275.2 Theobroma umbraticum | reverse complement strand
AGAAAATAGCATTCATTGGCAAGAAAAGTCTATTTACAGCCTCCCATTCCTTCGCAAGCTTTATTACTCACTTTAAATGGTTTTCTAATATCATAATTGATTTTAACTTGAATT
>NW_018399929.1:8867-9033 GCF_002168275.2 Theobroma umbraticum | reverse complement strand
TTTATAATGTCATAATTGATTTTAAGTTGAATTTTTTTACATTTTTTGTTAAAAGAGGCTATAAATGAATGCTTGCCTTTTAAATCGGGAAAAAAAAGCTTTCATTGATAATAAAAGTCTATTTATAGCCTCCCAGTTCTTCAACAGCCTTTTTACTCATTCTAAA
>NW_018399929.1:8212-8421 GCF_002168275.2 Theobroma umbraticum | reverse complement strand
AACAAAAGTCTATTTATAGCCTCCCAGTTCTTCAACAGCCTTTTTACTCATTCTGAATGGTTTTATAATCTAATAATTGATTTTAAGTTCAATTTTTTTTTACATTTTTCATTAAAAATGAGTATAATTGAATGTTTGTCTTGAAAAATGTAAAGAAAAAGACAGTCATTAGCAAGAAAAGTCTATTTACAGCCTCTCATTCCTTTAAA
>NW_018399929.1:7394-7511 GCF_002168275.2 Theobroma umbraticum | reverse complement strand
AATGTTTTCCCTGAGAAGCATGAAGAAAAAAGAATTCATTGGCAAGAAAAATCTATTTACAGGCTCTCATTCCTTCGAAAGCTTTATTACTCACTTTAAATGGTTTTCTAATCTCAT
>NW_018399929.1:7062-7187 GCF_002168275.2 Theobroma umbraticum | reverse complement strand
ATTTTAAGTTGAATTTTTTTACATTTTTCGTTAAAATAGACTATAATTGAACGTGTGACTGGACAATCATAAAAAAAAGCATTCATTGATAAGAATAGTCCATTTATAGCCTCTCATTCCTTTAA
>NW_018399929.1:6907-7052 GCF_002168275.2 Theobroma umbraticum | reverse complement strand
ACTCGTTTTAAATGGTTTCATAATCTCATAATTAATTTTAAGTTCAATTTTTATATATTTTTCATTAAAACAGACTATAATTGGTTGCCTGCCTTGAGAAAAGTGAAGAAAAAAACATTCATTGACAAGAAAAGTCCATTTATAG
>NW_018399929.1:6672-6802 GCF_002168275.2 Theobroma umbraticum | reverse complement strand
ATAATCTAATAATTGATTTTAAGTTGAATTTGTTTTATATTTTTGATTAAAACAGATAATAATTGACTATCTATCATGAGAAACGTGCAGACAAAAGTATTCATTGGCAAGAAAAGTCCATTTATAGTCA
>NW_018399929.1:6317-6572 GCF_002168275.2 Theobroma umbraticum | reverse complement strand
TGCTCTTTTCTTCATGTTTCTGAAGATAGACATTCAATTATTGTCTATTTTAATCGAAAATGTAAAAAACTTCACCGCAAAATCAATTATTAGATTATAAAACCATTCAAAGTAAGTAATAAGGCTTTTGAAAGAATAAAAGGCTGTAAATAGACTTTTCTTGCTAATGACTACATTTTTTTTATATTTTTCAAGGCAGACATTCAATTATACTCATTTTTAATGAAAAATGTAAAACAAATTGAACTCAAAATC
>NW_018399929.1:6192-6307 GCF_002168275.2 Theobroma umbraticum | reverse complement strand
TTATAAAACCATTTAGAATGAGTAAAAAGGGTGTTGAAGAACTGTGAAGCTATAAATCGACTTTTGTTATCAATGAAAGCTTTTTGCTTCATGATTCAAAAGGCAGGCATTCATT
>NW_018399929.1:5838-5973 GCF_002168275.2 Theobroma umbraticum | reverse complement strand
TTAAAGTGAGTAATAAAGCTTTTGAAGGAATGGGTGACTATAAATGGACTTTTCGTGACAATGAATGCTCTTTTCTTCATATTTCTCAAGACAGACATTCAATTATTGTCTATTTTAATAAAAAATGTAAAAAAC
>NW_018399929.1:5267-5450 GCF_002168275.2 Theobroma umbraticum | reverse complement strand
AAATTCAACTTAAAATCAATTATGAGACTAGAAAACCATTTAAAGCGAGTAATAGGGCTTTTGAAGGAATGAGTGACTCTAAATAGACTTTTCTTAATAATGAATACTTTTGTCTACACGTTTCTCAACATAGACAGTTAATTATTGTCTGTTTTGATCAAAAATATAAAAAAATTCAACTTA
>NW_018399929.1:5040-5191 GCF_002168275.2 Theobroma umbraticum | reverse complement strand
AGGCCTTTGAAGGAATGAGAGGCTATAAATGGACTTTTCTTGCCAATGAATGCACTTTTCTTCATCTTTCTCAAGATAGACATTCAATTATTGTCTATTTTAATAAAAATTGTAAAAAACTTCAACGTAAAATCAATTATTAGATTATAAA
>NW_018399929.1:4713-4831 GCF_002168275.2 Theobroma umbraticum | reverse complement strand
TCTTGCCAATGAATGCCTTTTCCTTTACGTTTTTCATGGTAGACATTCAATTATTCTCTGTTTTAATAAAAAATATAAAAAAAATTGAACTTAAAATCAATTATGAGATTATAAAACC
>NW_018399929.1:4555-4703 GCF_002168275.2 Theobroma umbraticum | reverse complement strand
AGTAAAAAGGCTGTTGAAGGACTGAGAGGCTATAAATAGACTTTTATTATCAATAAATATTTTTTTCTTCACGATTCACAAAGTAGATTATAGCCTGTTTTAACAAAAAAAATGTAAAAAAACTCAACTTAAAATCAATTATGAGACT
>NW_018399929.1:4268-4455 GCF_002168275.2 Theobroma umbraticum | reverse complement strand
TATTTATAGTCACCCATTCCTTCAAAGGCCTTATTACTTGCTTTAAATGGTTTTCTAGTCTCATAATTGGTTTTAAGTTTAGTTTTTTTACATTTTTTTTGTTAAAACAGGCTATAATTGAATGCCTGCCTTACGAATCGTAAAGAAAAAAGCATTCATTGATAACGAAAGTCCATTTATAGCCTAC
>NW_018399929.1:4096-4223 GCF_002168275.2 Theobroma umbraticum | reverse complement strand
TTAAGTTCAATTTGTTTTACATTTTTCATTAAAACAGAGTATAATTGAATGTCTGCCTTGAAAAAGATAAAGTAAAAGGCATTCATTGGCAAGAAAAGTCTATTTACAGCCTCTTATTCCTTCAAAA
>NW_018399929.1:3738-3893 GCF_002168275.2 Theobroma umbraticum | reverse complement strand
CTAGTCTCATAATTGATTTTAAGTTGAATTTTTTTTATATTTTTTGTTAAAACAGGCCATAATTGAATGCTTGCCTTTCGAATCGTGAAGAAAAAGCATTAATTGATAACAAAAGTCTATTTATAGCCTCTCAGTTCTTCAACAGCCTTTTTACT
>NW_018399929.1:3429-3530 GCF_002168275.2 Theobroma umbraticum | reverse complement strand
TCTGCCCTGAAAAATGTAAAAAAAAAAAAAGCAGTCATTAGCAAGAAAAGTCTATTTACAATCTCTCATTCCTTTAAAAGCCTTATTACTTATTTTAAGTG
>NW_018399929.1:3296-3419 GCF_002168275.2 Theobroma umbraticum | reverse complement strand
CTAATAATTGATTTTATGTTGAAGTTTTTTATATTTTTGGTTAAAATACACAATAATTGAATGTCAATCTTGAGAAACATGAAGAAAGGAGCATTTAGTGGCAAGAAAAGTCCATTTATAGTC
>NW_018399929.1:3197-3286 GCF_002168275.2 Theobroma umbraticum | reverse complement strand
TTAAAAGAATGTTCGCTAGCTTTAAATGGTTTTCTAATCGCATAATTGATTTTAAGTTGAATTTTTTTATATTTTTCATTAAAACAGAC
>NW_018399929.1:2418-2644 GCF_002168275.2 Theobroma umbraticum | reverse complement strand
CCTTCAAAGGCCTTATTACTTGCTTTAAATAGTTTTATAATCTAATAATTATTTCTAAGTTAAATTTTTTTATATTTTTGATCAAAACAGACAATAATTAATTGTCTATCTTGAGAAACATGTAGACAAAAGTATTCATTGTCAAGAAAAGTCTATTTATAGTCACCATTCCTTCAAAGGCCTTATGACTCGCTTTAAATGGTTTTCTAGTCTCATAATTGGTTTT
>NW_018399929.1:2343-2408 GCF_002168275.2 Theobroma umbraticum | reverse complement strand
TTTTTACATTTTTTGTTAAAACAGGCTATAATTGAATGGTTGCCTTGCGAATCGTAAAGAAAAAA
>NW_018399929.1:2253-2333 GCF_002168275.2 Theobroma umbraticum | reverse complement strand
ATAACAAAAGTCCATTTATAGCCTACCAATCCTTCAACAGCCTTTTTACTCATTCTAAATGGTTTTATAATCTCATAATT
>NW_018399929.1:1865-2153 GCF_002168275.2 Theobroma umbraticum | reverse complement strand
TGAATTTTTTTACATTTTTTGTTAAAATAGGCTATAATTGAATGCTTGCCTTGCGAATCGTAAAGAAAAAAGCATTCATTGATAACAAAAGTCCATATATAGCCTCCCAGTCCTTCAACATCCTTTTTACTCATTCTAAATGGTTTTATAATCTCATAATTAATTTCAAGTTCAATTTTTTTTACATTTTTCATCAAAACAAAGTATAATTAAATGTTTGCCTTGAAAAACGTAAAGAAAAAGGCATTTATTGGCAAGAAAAGTCTCTTTACAGCCTTTCATTCCTTC
>NW_018399929.1:1591-1731 GCF_002168275.2 Theobroma umbraticum | reverse complement strand
GAGCATTCATTGGCAAGAAAAGTCCATTTATAGTCACTCATTCCTTTAAAAGCCAAATTACTCGTTTTAAATGGTTTTCTAGTCTGATAATTAATTTTAAGTTGAATTTTTTTACATTTTTTGTTAAAACACGCTATAAT
>NW_018399929.1:1318-1520 GCF_002168275.2 Theobroma umbraticum | reverse complement strand
TTGATAACAAAAGTCTATTTATAGCCTCACAGTCCTTCAACAGCCTTTTTACTCATTCTAAATGGTTTTATAATTGAATGCCTGTCTTGCGAATCGTAAAGAAAAAAGCATTCATTGATAACAAAAGTCCATTTATAGGGTTTTAGTCATTCAACAGCCTTTTTACTCATTCTAAATGGTTTATAATCTCATAATTGATTTT
>NW_018399929.1:1194-1308 GCF_002168275.2 Theobroma umbraticum | reverse complement strand
TTTTTTACATTTTTCATTAAAACAGAGTATAATTGAATGTCTGCCTTGAGAAGCATGAACAAAAAAGCATTCATTGGCAAGAAAAGTCTATTTACAGCCTCCCATTCCTTCGAA
>NW_018399929.1:870-1020 GCF_002168275.2 Theobroma umbraticum | reverse complement strand
TAACCCATTCCTTCAAAAGCCTTATTACTCGCTTTAAATGGTTTTCTAGTCTCACAATTAATTTTAAGTTGAATTTTTTAAAATTTTTTGTTAAAACATGCTATAATTGAATGTCTGCCTTGCGAATCACGAAAGAAAAAACATTCATTA
>NW_018399929.1:402-569 GCF_002168275.2 Theobroma umbraticum | reverse complement strand
TTTAAATAGTTTTCTAATCTCATAATTGATTTTAAGTTAATTTTTTTTATATTTTTTATTAAAACAAACTATAATTGAATGTCTGCCTCATGAAACTTGAAGAAAAAAGCATTCATTGATATGAAAAGTCCATTTATAGCCTCTGATTCCTTCAATAGCCTTTTTAC
>NW_018399929.1:0-129 GCF_002168275.2 Theobroma umbraticum | reverse complement strand
TAATCTAATAATTGATTTTAAGTTGAATTTTTTTACTTTTTTATTAAAACAAACTATAATGTAATATCTATCTCGGAAAATGTTAAGAAAAGAGCATTCATTGACAAGAAAAGTCCATTTACAGTCACG
>NW_018399928.1:1312-1678 GCF_002168275.2 Theobroma umbraticum | reverse complement strand
CCTTTTTTTATTAAATAAACAAAATTGTGTTGCTATTTTCATGTTTTTTGTATGTTTTAAAATAAATTTAGAAAAAAATAAAATAATTAATATAATATAATTTAATAAATATTTTAACTTAGGAGCCATGTGGTTAATTTTTAACTTTAGGAGTATTGTGGTTAATTTTGATCTCTCTCTCTCTCTCTCTCTCTCTCTTTCTCTCTTGTTTAGATATAATTGTGGGGCTTCGGGTGCTATACTTTTCCACAACATCGATTTGGCTAAAGCAGAAGATGTACAATAATTTTATGCCCCATTCATAATGGCTTGGGGGACCTATAGTAAAATTCTTTTACATGAATTATATATAATATATATCTTATA
>NW_018399928.1:630-1018 GCF_002168275.2 Theobroma umbraticum | reverse complement strand
TGCATCAGATTGAGAGTCTCTCATGCAAAGTAACACGAAGTAGATATAACATCTGCATGTTAAACAGATAAGTAGCCACACGTCAAAAGGTCAACAAAAGCATAAAGTCAGCAAGCACTACACACAACAAATTGCTGGTTTTATTATGGATACAACAGAAATGATCTCCGAAGACATTGTTTCAATAGTATCCCAAGATAAGGAGGAGCCATGGGGTGATGATGAATTCGAAGAATTGGTGAAAACCCTCCCTAAAGAGAAAAACTGGTATGGAACTGATCTTTATTTCTACCAAGGATTTTGGTGTCCATCTTCTGTGTTTAGACCTATCATTTCTTTCAAGAAACATTTCCAAGCACTTGATTCTGATATTTTTCTAACAAGTATC
>NW_018399928.1:276-525 GCF_002168275.2 Theobroma umbraticum | reverse complement strand
TCACTAACTTGTTCCATTCTTTGAGTTTGATCTTTATTTGAAGAACCCTTGTCCAGATCTTGAAAATAGCTACCCTTATCAACCAAGAATTTTCTCAACCCACGCCCATTTTGCCTTTTTGCCTCCTTCCATTAAAGATTCTAATTCTAAGATTGTCTACATATGTAGAAATCCGATGGATGTGTTCATCTCTCTTTGGTTTTTCCTTGACGAAATTCGTACTGAAAACGCAGAGCTTTTATCTTTAGA
>NW_018399928.1:0-111 GCF_002168275.2 Theobroma umbraticum | reverse complement strand
AAGACATCAATTTTCACATAAAAAAGTTGGAAAATTTCCTGAAATTTCCTTTCTTCGAAGAAGAAGAGAAACAAGGAGTAGTAGAGCAAATAGCAAGAATGTGCGGCTTTG
>NW_018399927.1:5550-5660 GCF_002168275.2 Theobroma umbraticum | reverse complement strand
ACTCTAAATGGACTTTTTTTGTCAAAGAATGCTTGTTTCTTCACGTTTCTCGAGAAAGATATTCAATTATACTATGTTTTAATAAAAAATGTAAAAAAATTCAACTTAAA
>NW_018399927.1:5229-5414 GCF_002168275.2 Theobroma umbraticum | reverse complement strand
CTATAAATGGACTTTTCTTCTCAATGAATGGTTTTTTTTGCACGTTTCTCCAGTAGACAATCAATTATAGTCTGTTTTAGCAAAAAATGTAAAAACATTTAACTTAAAATCAATTGTTAGATTATAAAACTATTTAAAATGAGTAATAAGCCTTTTGAAGGAATGAGTGACTCTAAATGGACTTT
>NW_018399927.1:5108-5219 GCF_002168275.2 Theobroma umbraticum | reverse complement strand
GAATGCTTGTTTCTTCACTTTTCTTAAGGTAGACATTCAATTATATTATATTTTAATTAAAAATATAAAAAAATTCAACTTAAAATCAGTTATGAGATTATAAAACCATTT
>NW_018399927.1:4163-4823 GCF_002168275.2 Theobroma umbraticum | reverse complement strand
TAAGACTTTCGAAAGAATGAGTGACTAAAAATGGATTTTTCTTCTCAATGAATGGCTCTTTCTATATCTTTCATGAGGCAGGCTTTCAATTATAGTTTGTTTTAAAGAAAAATATAAAAAAATTTAACTTAAAATCAATTATGAGATTAAAAAACAATTTAAAGCGGTTAATAAGTTGAATCATTTTACATTTTGGGTTAAAACAGGCTACAATTGAATCTCTGTCTTGGGGAATGTGATGCAAAAGGAAACCATTGGCACGAAAAGTACATTTATATTCACTCAAGCCTTCGAAAGACTTATTACATGGTTTAAATGGTTTTATAAAATAATAATTATTTTTAAGTTGAGCATTTTTCACATTTTTGGTTAACACAGATTATAATTGAATGTCTACCCCGAGAAACATGAAGAAAAGGTATTCATTGGTAAGAAAAGACTATTTATAGTAACGCATACCTTCAAAAGTCTTATTGCTCACTTTAAATGGTTTTACGATGTTACAATTCATTTTAAGTTGAATCTTTTTTCACATTTTTGGTTAAAACATATTATAATTGAATGTCTACCTCTAGAAATATGAAGAAAAAGTATTCATCGGCAAGAGAAGCCCATTTATAGTCACTCATTCCTTCAAAAGCCTTATTACTCACTTTAAAT
>NW_018399927.1:3856-4041 GCF_002168275.2 Theobroma umbraticum | reverse complement strand
CAAAGTCCCTTTGTAGTCACTCAAGCCTTCAAAAGCCTTATTACTTGGTTTAAATTGTTTTCTAAACTAATAATTGCTTTTAAGTTGAATATTTTCACATTTTTGGTTAAAACAGACTAGAATTGAATGTCTACCTTAAGAAATATAAAGAAAAAAGCATTCATTGGTAAGAAAAGTCCATTTAT
>NW_018399927.1:3658-3834 GCF_002168275.2 Theobroma umbraticum | reverse complement strand
CTTATTGCTCGCTTTAAATGGTTTTATGATGTCATAATTTATTTTAAGTTGGATGTTTTCATATTTTTGTTTAAAACAGATTATAATTGAATGTCTACCTTAAAAACGTGAAGAAAAGGTACTCATCGGCTAGAAAAGTCTATTTATAGTCACCCATTCCTTCAAAAGCCTTATTA
>NW_018399927.1:3458-3648 GCF_002168275.2 Theobroma umbraticum | reverse complement strand
ATGGTTTTATAATCTCATAATTGATTTTAAGTTGAATCTTTTTAAATTTGTGGTTAAAAAAGGCTATAATTGAATCTCTAACTTGGGGAACGTGAAGAAAAAGCCAACCATTGATACGAAAAGTCTATTTGTAATCACTCAACCCTTCGAAAGCCTTATTACTTGGTTTAAATGGTTTTATAAACTAATA
>NW_018399927.1:3264-3388 GCF_002168275.2 Theobroma umbraticum | reverse complement strand
ATTTCTTGGCAAGAAAAGTCCATTTATGGTCAACCATACCTTCAAAAGCTTTATTGTTCGCTTTAAATAGTTTTATGATGTCATAATTGATTTTAAGTTGAATCTTTTTACATTTTTGGTTAAA
>NW_018399927.1:2893-3047 GCF_002168275.2 Theobroma umbraticum | reverse complement strand
AAAGCCAACCATTGGGATGAAAAGTCTATTTGTAGTCACTCAAGCCTTCGAATGCCTTATTACTTAGTTTAAATAGTTTTATAACCTAATGATTGTTTTAAAGTTCAGTATTTTTACATCTTTAGTTAAAACAGACTAGAATTGAATGTCTACC
>NW_018399927.1:2691-2820 GCF_002168275.2 Theobroma umbraticum | reverse complement strand
TAGTTAAAACAGATTATAATTGAATGTCTACCTCGAGAAACATGAAGAAAAGGTTCTCATCGGCAAGAAAAGGCCATTTATAGTTACCAATTCCTTCAAAAGCCTTATTACTCACTTTAAATGGTTTTA
>NW_018399927.1:2352-2516 GCF_002168275.2 Theobroma umbraticum | reverse complement strand
GGAACATGACGTAAAATCCAACCATTGGCATGAAAAGTCCATTTGCAGTCACTCAAGCGTTCGAAAGCCTTATTACTTGGTTTAAATGGTTTTATAAACTAATAATTGTTTTCAAGTTCAGTATTTTTACATTTTTGGTTAAAAAAGACTAGAATTGAATGTCT
>NW_018399927.1:2220-2333 GCF_002168275.2 Theobroma umbraticum | reverse complement strand
AAAAGGCATTCATTGGCAAGAAAAGTCCATTTATAGTCACCCATACCTCCAAAAGCCTAATTGCTCACTTTAAATGGTTTTATGATGTCATAATTGATTTTAAGTTGGATCTT
>NW_018399927.1:1885-2015 GCF_002168275.2 Theobroma umbraticum | reverse complement strand
CACATTTTTGGTTAAAACAGATTATAATTGAATGTCTATCTCGAGAAACATGAAAAAAAGTACTCATCGGCAAAAAAAGGCCATTTATAGTCATCCATTCCTTCAAAAGCATTATTACTCACTTTAAATG
>NW_018399927.1:1629-1875 GCF_002168275.2 Theobroma umbraticum | reverse complement strand
CTCAAAATTGATTTTAAGTTGAATCTTTTTACATTTTTGGTTAGAAAGGCCAATATTGAATGTCTGCCTTGGGGAAAGTGAAGCAAAAGCCAACCATTGGCCCGAAAAGACTATCTATAGTCACTCAAGCCTTCGAAAGCATTATTACTTCGTTTAAAAGGTTTTATAAACTAATAGTTGTTTTTAAGTTGTGTATTTTTACATTTTTGGTTAAAATAGACTAGAATTGAATGTCTACCTCAAGAA
>NW_018399927.1:1283-1516 GCF_002168275.2 Theobroma umbraticum | reverse complement strand
ATTGCTCACTTTAAATATTTTTATGATGTCATATTTGATTTTAAGTTGGATCTTTTCACATTTTTGGTTAAACCAAATTATAATTGAATGTCTACCTTTTGAAACATGAAGACAAAGTACTCATTGGTAAGAAAAGTCCATTTTAATGTCACCCATAACTTTAAAAGCCTTATTGCTCGCTTTAAATTGTTTTATGATGTCATAATTGATTTTAAGTTGGATCTTTTCACATT
>NW_018399927.1:1154-1273 GCF_002168275.2 Theobroma umbraticum | reverse complement strand
ACAGATTATAATTGAATGTCTATCTCGAGAAACATGAAGAAAAGGTACTCATCAGAAAGACAAAGCCATTTATAGTCACCCATTCCTTCAAAAACCTTATTACTCACTTTAAATGGTTT
>NW_018399927.1:900-1054 GCF_002168275.2 Theobroma umbraticum | reverse complement strand
TTTCGTGCCAATGGTTGGCTTTTGCTTCATGTTCCCCAAGGCAGAGATTCAATTATTGCCTTTTTTAACCAAAAAAGTGAAAATATTCAACTTAAAATCAATTTGGAGATTATAAAACCATTTAAAGTTAGTAATAAGGCTTTTGAAGGAATAG
>NW_018399927.1:757-890 GCF_002168275.2 Theobroma umbraticum | reverse complement strand
ATGGCCTTTTCTTGCCGATGAGTACCTTTTCTTCATGTTTCTTGAGGTAGGCATTCATTTATAATCTGTTTTAACTAACAATGTGAAAAGATCCAACTTAAAATCAATTATGACATCATAAAACCATTTAAAG
>NW_018399927.1:497-739 GCF_002168275.2 Theobroma umbraticum | reverse complement strand
AATGCTTTTTTCTTCATGTTTCTTAAGGTAGACATTCAATTCTAGTCTGTTTTAGCTAAATATGTAAAAATACTGAACTTAAAAAAATCATTAGGTTATAAAGCCATTTAATCTAAGTAATAAGGCTTTCGAAGGCCTAAGTGACTATAAATAGACTTTTCGTGCCAATGGTTGTCTTTTGCTTCATGTTACCCAAGGCAAACATTCAATTGTATCCTTTTTTAACAAAAAATCTAAAAAGA
>NW_018399927.1:342-487 GCF_002168275.2 Theobroma umbraticum | reverse complement strand
AATAAATTTTGAGATTATAAAGCTATTTAAAGTGAGTAATAAAGCTTTTGACGGAATAAGTGACTATAAATGGACTTTTCTTCCTGATGAATAACTTTTTCATGTTTCTTGGGGTAGGCATTCAATTATAATCTGTTTTGACTAA
>NW_018399927.1:213-332 GCF_002168275.2 Theobroma umbraticum | reverse complement strand
AGATTCAACTTAAAATCAATTATGACCTCATAAAACCATTTAAAGCGAGCAATAAAGCTTTTGAAGGTATAGGTGATCATAAATGAACTTTTCTTACCAATAAATGCATTTTTCTTCAT
>NW_018399927.1:110-203 GCF_002168275.2 Theobroma umbraticum | reverse complement strand
GTAGACATTCAATTCTAGTCTGTTTTAACCAAAACTGTAAAAATACTCAACTTCAAAAAAAATTATTAGTTTATAAAACCATTTAAACCAAGT
>NW_018399927.1:0-100 GCF_002168275.2 Theobroma umbraticum | reverse complement strand
TTGAAGGCTTGAGTGATTACAAATGGACTTTTCGTACCAAAGGTTTGCTTTTGCTTCACGTTCCCCAAGGCAGAGATTCAATTGTAGCCTTTTTTAACCA
>NW_018399926.1:0-1007 GCF_002168275.2 Theobroma umbraticum | reverse complement strand
TAGTTTTATAATCTCATAATTGATTTTAAGTTGAATTGTTTTACATTTTTTGCTGAAACAAATTATAATTGCATGTCGGCCTTGGGAAACATGAAGAAAAAGCCATTGATTGGCAAAAAAAGTCTATTTATAGCCACCTATTCCTTCCAAAGCCTTATTACTCGCTTTAAATGGTTTTATAATCTCGTAATTGATTTTAAGTTGAATTTTTTTACATTTTTCATTAAAATAGAATATAATTGAATGTCTGTCTTAGGAAACAAGAAAAAAAAGTCATTGATTGACAAGAAAACTCCATTTATTATCATCCATGCTTTCAAAAGCTATGTTACTCGCTTTAAATGGTTTTATAATCATATAATTGATTTTAGGTTAAATTTATTTACATTTTTAGCTAAAATAGATTAATTTAATGTCTGCCTTAGGAAAGGTGAAGAAAAAGGTATTTATTGACAAGAAAAGTCCATTTATAGTCATTCAAGCCTTCAAAATCCATAATACTTGCTCTAAATGGTTTTATAATCTCATAATCGACTTTAAGTTTAATTTTTTTATATTTTTGATTAAAATATATTATAGTTGAATGTCTGTCTTGAGAGACGTTAAGAAAAGCCATTGATTGACGAAAATAGTCCATTTATAGTTACCCATGCCTTTGAAAGCCTTAGTATTCGCTTTAAGTAGTTTTATAATCACATAATTGATTTTAGGTTGAGTTTTTTTACATTTCTGGTTAAAACAGATTATAATTAAAAAATTACCTTGGAAAACGTGAAGAAAAAGTCATTTATTGACAAGAAAAGTCCATTTATAGTCACCCATGCCTTTGAAAGCCTTATCACTTGCTTTGAGTGGTTTTATAATCTCATAATTGATTTTAACTTGAATTTTTTGAAATTTTTCATTAAAACATATTATAATTGAATGTCTGCCTCAGGAAACATCAAGAAAAGCCATTCATTGGCAAGAAAAGTCCATTTATAGTCACCCATTTCTTCAAAAGCCTT
>NW_018399925.1:4700-5901 GCF_002168275.2 Theobroma umbraticum | reverse complement strand
AAATGGTTTTATAATCTCAAAATTGATTTTAAGTTCAAAATTTTTTGCTTTTCTTTTTAAAACATATTATAATTGAACGTCTACCCAGAGAAACATAAAGAAGAGAACATTCATTGGCAAGAGAAGTCCATTTATAGTCACTCATTCCTTCAAAAGCCTTATTACTAACTTTAAATGGTTTTATAATCTCAAAATTGATTTAAATTTGAATGTTTTTTACATTTTTGGTTAAAATAGACTAGAATTGAATCAATGCCACGAGAAACATGAATAAAAAAGTATTCATTGGCAAGAAAAGTCCATTTATAGTCATCCATTCCTTCAAGAGCCTTATAACTCAGTTTAAATGGTTTTATAATCTCAAAATTGATTTAAATTCTAATGTTTTATACATTTTTGGTTAAAATAGACTAGAATTGAATCTATACCATGAGAAACATAAAGAAAAAAGTATTCATTGGCAAAAAAAGACAATTTATACTCACTCATTGCTTCAAAAGCCTTATTAATCACTTTAAATAGTTTTATAATCTCAAAATTGATTTTAAGTTCAAAATGTTTTGCTTTTCTATTTCAAACATATTATAATTAACTGTCTACCCTGAGAAACATGAAGAAGAGAAGTTTCCATGGCAAGAGAAGTCCATTTATAGTAACCTATTCCTTCAAAAACCTTATTACTTACTTCAAATGGTTTTATAATCTAAAAATTGATTTAAATTTAAATTTTTTATACAGTTTTTGTTAAAACATACTAGAATTAAATGTCTACTTTGAGAAACATGAAGATAAAAGCATTCATTGGCAAGAAAAGTCTATTTATATTCACCCATACCTTCAAAATCCTTAGTACTCGCTTTAAATAGTTTCGTAATGCCATAATTGATTTTAAGCTGAATTTTTTAAATTTTTAGTTAAACAAACTCTAATTGAATGCCTACCTTGAGAAATGTAAAGAAAAAGGCATTCATTGGGAAGAGAAGTTCATTTATAGTCACCCACTCCTTCAAGAGCCTTATTACGCACTTTAAATGGTTTTATAATCTCAAAATTGATTTAAATTTGAATGTTTTGTACATTTTTAGTTAAAATAGACTAGAATTGAATTATACCATGAGAAACATGAATAGAAAAGTATTCATTGGCTAGAAAAGTCCATTTATAGTCACCCATTCCTTCAAGAGCCTTATTACTCAATTTA
>NW_018399925.1:3360-4161 GCF_002168275.2 Theobroma umbraticum | reverse complement strand
TTTTGGTTAAAACAGACTAGAATTGAATATCTACCTTGAGAAACATGAAGAAAAGAGTATTCATTGACAAGAGAAGTCCATTTATAGTCACCCATTCCTTCAAAAGCCTTATTACTTGCTTTAAATGGGTTGATAATGTCAAATTTAAATTAAATTTCAATTCTTTGTACATTTTTTGTTAAAACAGACTGAAATTGAATGTCTACCTTGAGAAACATGAAGAAAAAAGCATTCATTGGCAAGAAAAGTCTATTTATAGTCACCAATACCTTCAAAAGCCTTATTACGCAATTTAAATGGTTTTATAATCTCAAAATTGATTTAAATTTGAATTCTTTGCACATTTTTGGTTAAAACAGACTAGAATTGAATGTCTACCTTGAGAAACATGAAGAAAAAAGTATTCATTGGCAAGAAAAGTCCATTTATAGTCAGTCATTCCTCTAAGAGCCTTATTACTCAGTTTAAATGATTTTCTAATCTCAAAATTAATTTAAATTTGAATGTTTTAGACATTTTTGGTGAAAATAGACTAGGAATGAGTCTATACCATGAGAAATATGAAGAAATATGTATTTATTGGCACAAAAAGTTTATTTATAGTCACCCAATGCTTTAGAAGCCTTATTAATCACTTTAAATGGTTTTATAATCTCAAAATTGATTTTAAGCTCAAATGTTTTTGCTTTTCTGGCTAAAACATATTATAATTGAACGTCTACCCCGAGAAATATAAAGAAGAGAAGTTTCATTGGCAAGAGAAGTCCATTTATAGTCACCCATTGCTTCAAAAGCCTTATT
>NW_018399925.1:2477-2906 GCF_002168275.2 Theobroma umbraticum | reverse complement strand
TTACTCACTTTAAATGATTTTATAATCTCAAAACTGATTTAAATTTGAATTCTTGATACATTTTTGGTTAAAACAGACTAGAATTGAATATCTACATTGAGAAACATGAAGAAAAGAGTATTCATTGGTAAGAAAAGTCCATTTATAGTCACCCACACCTTCAAAAGCCTTATTACTCGCTTTAAATGGTCTTATAATCTTAAAATTGACTTAAATTTGAATTCTTTGTGCATTGTTTTTAAAAACATACTAGAATTGAATGTCTACCTTGAGAAACATGAAGAAAAAAAATTTATTGGCAAGAAAACTCTATTTATAGTCACCCATACTTTCAAAAGCTTTATTATTTGCTTTAAATGGTTTTGTAATGCTATAATTGATTTTAAGTTGAATTTTTTTGCTTTTCTAGTTAAAACATATTATAATTGA
>NW_018399925.1:2091-2172 GCF_002168275.2 Theobroma umbraticum | reverse complement strand
ACTCGCTTTAAATGGTTTTGTAATGCCATAATGGATTTTAAGTTGAATTTTTTTTACATATTTAGTTAAACAAACTCTAAT
>NW_018399925.1:1940-2081 GCF_002168275.2 Theobroma umbraticum | reverse complement strand
AAATGGATTTATAATCTTAAAATTGATTTAAATTAGAATGTTTTGTGCATTTTTCATTAAAAAAGACTAGAATTGAATCTATACCATGAGAAACATGAATAAAAAAGTATTCATTGGCAAGAAAAGTCCATTTATAGTCAC
>NW_018399925.1:1488-1842 GCF_002168275.2 Theobroma umbraticum | reverse complement strand
GAAGAAAAAAATATTCATTGGCAAAAAAAGTCTATTTATAGTCACCCATTGCTTTGAAAGCTTTTTAATCACTTTAAATGGTTTTATAATCTCAAAATTGATTTTAGGTTCAAATTTTTTTGCTTTTCTAGTTAAAACATATTATAATTGAGCGTCTACCCTAAGAAACATAAAGAAGAGAAGTTTCATTGGCGAGAGAAGTCCATTTATAGTCACTAATACCTTCAAAAGCCTTATTACGCACTTTAAATAATTTTATAATCTCAAAATTGATTTAAATTTGAATTCTTTACACATTTGTATTTAAAACAAACTAGGATTGAATGTCTACCATCTGAAACATGAAGAAAAAAG
>NW_018399925.1:1303-1419 GCF_002168275.2 Theobroma umbraticum | reverse complement strand
ACTCGCTTTAAATGATTTTATAATCTCAAAATTGATTTAAATTTGAATTCTTTACACATTTTTATTTAAAACAAACTAGGATTGAATGTCTACCATCTGAAACATGAAGAAAAAAG
>NW_018399925.1:1075-1203 GCF_002168275.2 Theobroma umbraticum | reverse complement strand
TGGGTGACAATAAATGTACTTCTTTTGCCAATGAATGCTCTTTTCTTTGTGTTTCTCAAGGTAGACGTTCAATTATAATATTTTTTAACCAGAAAAGCAAAAAAATTCAACTTAAAATCAATTATGGC
>NW_018399925.1:874-1065 GCF_002168275.2 Theobroma umbraticum | reverse complement strand
CATTTAAAGCGAGTAATAAGGCTTTTGAAGTATGGGTGACTATAAATAGAGTTTTTTTGCCAATAAATTTTTTTTCTTCATGTTTCTCAAGGTAGACATTCAATTCTAGTCTGTTTTTAAAAAAATGCAAAAAAAATTCAAATTTAAGTCAATTTTGAGATTATAAAACCATTTAAAGCGAGTAATAAGGC
>NW_018399925.1:404-588 GCF_002168275.2 Theobroma umbraticum | reverse complement strand
TTCATGTTTCTGAAGGTAGACATTCAGTCCTAGTCTGTTTTAACCAAATATGTACAAAGAATTCAAATTTAAATTAGTTTTGAGATTATAAAACAATTTAAAGTGCGTAATAAGGCTTTTAAAGGTATTAGTGACTATAAATAAACTTTTCTTGTCAATGAATGCTTTTTTCTTCATGTTTCTT
>NW_018399925.1:121-288 GCF_002168275.2 Theobroma umbraticum | reverse complement strand
AATTTTGAGATTATGAAACCATTTAAAGTGAGTAATAAGGCTTTTGAAGCAATGAGAGACTATAAATGGACTTCTCTTCCAAATGAAACTTCTCTTCTCTATGTTTCTCGAGGTAGACGTTCAATTATAATATGTTTTAGCCAGAAAAGCAAAAAAATTTGAGCTTA
>NW_018399925.1:0-111 GCF_002168275.2 Theobroma umbraticum | reverse complement strand
TGAGATTATAAAACCATTTAAAGTGATAAATAAGGCTTCTGAAGCATTGGGTTACTATAAATAGACTTTTTGTGCCAATGAATACATATTTCTTCATGTTTCTCATGGTAT
>NW_018399924.1:4192-8327 GCF_002168275.2 Theobroma umbraticum | reverse complement strand
TAAAACATACTACAGTTGAATGTCAACCTTTAGAAATGGGAAGAAAAATGCGTTCATTGGCACGAAAAGTCCATTTATAGCCACTCATTCCTTCAAAAGCCTTATTACTCACTTTAAATGGTTTTATAATCTCATAATTAATTTTAAGTTAAATTAGTTTACATTTTTGGTTAAAAATACTATAATTGAATGTCAACCTCAATAAATGTGAAGAAAAAGACATTCATTGGCAGGAAAAATTTATTTATAGTCATCAATTCCTTCAAAAGCCTTATTACTCACTTTAAATAGTTTTATAATCCCATAATCAATTTGATGTTAAATTTTTTTATATTTTTGTATAAAACAGACTATAATTGAATGTCAACCATGAGAAACATGAAGAAAAAAGGCATTCATTGGCAAGAAAAGTCCATTTACAGTCACCCATTCCTTCGAAAGCCTTATCACTCGCTTTAAATAGTTTTATAATCTCATAATTGATTTTAAGTTGAATTTTTTATATTTTTAGTTAAAATAAGCTATAATTGAATGTCAACCTTGAGAAACGTGAAGAAAAAGCATTCATTGGCATGAAAAATCCATTTATAATCACTCATTCCTTCAAAAGCCTAATTACTCGCTTTAAATAGTTTTATAAACTCGTAATTGATTTTAAGTTGAATTTTTATACATTTTTAGTTAAAACATACTACAATTGAATGTTAACCTTCAGAAACATGAAGCAAAAGGTATTCATTGGAAAGAAAAGCCTATTTGTAGTCACCAATTCCTTTAAAAGCCTTATTACTCGCTTAAAATAGTTTTATAATCTCATAATTGATTTTATGTTGAATTTTTTTACATTTTTAGTTAAAACAGACTATAATTGAATGTCAACCATGAGAAAGATGAAGAAAAAGGCAATCATTGGCAAGAAAAGTCCATTTATAGTCACCCATTCCTTCGAAAGCCTTATTACTCGCTTTAAATAGTTTTATAATCTCATAATTGATTTTAAGTTGAATTTTTTATATTTTTAGTTAAAATAAGCTATAATTGAATGTCAACCTTGAGAAACATGAAGAAAAAGGCATTCGTTGGCATGAAAAGTCTATTTATAATCACTCATTCTTTTGAAAGCCTTCTTACTTGCTTTAAATAGTTTTATAATCTCATAATTGATTTTAAGTTAAATTTTTGTACATTTTTAGTTAAAACATACTACAACTGAATGTTAACCTTCAGAAACGTTAAGAAAAAAGCATTCATTGGTAAGAAAAGCCCATTTACAGTCACCAATTCCTTTAAAAGCCTTATTACTCACTTAAAATGGTTTTATAATTTCATAATTATTTTTATATTTATTTTTTTTACATTTGTGGTTAAAACAGACTATAATTGAATGTCAACCTCGACAAACATAAAGAAAAAGGTATTCATTGGTAAGAAAAGTCCATTTATAATCACCCATTCCTTCAAAAGCCTTATTACTCGCTTTAAATGGTTTTATAATCTCATAATTATTTTTAAGTCGAATTTTTTTACATTTTTTGTTTAAACAGACTATAATAGATTGTCAACCTCAAGAAATGTGAAGAAAAAAGTATTTATTAACAAGAAAAGTTCATTTATAGTCATCCATTCCTTCAGAAGCCTTATTGCTCACTTTAAAATGGTTTTATAATCTCAAAATTGATTTTAAGTTGAATTTGTTTACATTTTTCATTAAAACAGACTACAATTGAATGTCTGCCTCAAAAAACATGTAGAAAAAACCATTCATTGGTAAGAAATATCCATTTATAGGTGCCCATCCATTCAAAAGCCTTATTACTCTTTTTAAATGGTTTTATAATCTCATAATTGATTTTAAGGTGAATTTTTTCACATTTTAGTTAAAACGGATTATAATTGAATGTCTACCTCAGAAAACATATAGAGAAAAGCATTAATTGAGAAGAAAAGTTCATTTATAGTCTCTCATTCCTTCAAAGGCCTTATTACTCACTTTAAAAGATTTTGTAATCTCAGAATTGATTTTGTGTTGAATTTTTTTATATTTTTAGTTTAAAAAGGCTATAATTGAATGTTTTTTTGGGAAACGTGAAGCAAAAGCCATCCATTGATACGAAAAGTCCATTTATAGTCACTCAAGCCTTTGAAAGCATTATTATTTGCTTTAAATGGTTTTATAAACTAATAATTAACTTTAAGGCAAATTTTTTTACATTTTTGGTTAAGAAAGGCTATAATTGAATGTGTGCCTTGAAAAACGCAAAGAAAAAATCATTCATTGTCAAGAAAAGTCTATTTATAGTCACTCATTACTTCAAAAGCCTTATTACTTGCTTTCAATGGTTTTATAATCTCATATTTGATTTTAAGTTGAATGTTTTTACATTTTTGATTAAAATAGACTATAATTGCATTTCAAGCTCGAGAAACGTTAATAAAAAGGCATTCATTGACAAGAAAAGTCATTCTATAGCTAGCCATTCCTTCAAAAGCCTTATTACTCACTTTAAATGGTTTTACAATCTAAAAATTAATTTTAAGTAGAATTTGTTTTACATTATTGGTTAAAACATATTATAGTTGAATCTCCACCTCAAGAAATATGTAGAAAAAGACATTTATTGGTAAGAAAAGTCCATTTAAAATCACCCATTCATTCAAAAGCCTTATTACTCACTTTAGATGGTTTTATGATCTCCTAATTGAATTTAAGTTAAATTCTTTAACATTTTTAATTAAAACAGATTATAATTGAATGTCTACCTTGAGAACTGTGAAGAAAAATATTTTTATTAACAAGAAAAGTCCATTTATACTCACTCATTCCTTCAAAAGCCTTATTACTCACTTTAAATGGCTTTATAATCTAAAAATTACTTTTAAGTTGAATTGTTTTTATATTTTTGGTTAAAACATATTACAATTAATGTCTACTTCGAGAAATATGAAGAAAAAGACATCCATTCGTAACAAAAGTCCATTTATAGTCATCCATTCCTTTGCAAGGCTTATTACTCGCTTTAAATGATTTTATAATCTCATAATTGGTTTTAAGTTAAATTGTTTTACACTTTTTGGTAAAACAGACTATAATTAAATGTCAACCTCGGTAAACATGTCGAAAAAGCTATTCATTAGGAAAAAAGTCTATTTATAGTCTATCATTCCTTCAAAAGCCTTATTACTCACTTTAAAAAGTTTTATAATCTCATAAATGATTTCAAGTTGAATTTGTTTACATTTGTAGTAAAACAGATTATAATTGAGTGTTTTCCTTGAGAACCGTGAAGAAAAAGGCATTCATTGGCAAGAAAAATCTATTTATAGTCACCCATTCTGTCAAAAGTCTTATTACTCACTTTAAATGGTTTTATAATCTCATAATTGATTTGAATTTGAATTTTTTTACATTTTTAGATTAAACATATTATAATTGAATGTCTACCTCAGGAAACGTGTAGACAAAGCGATTCATTAGGAAGAAAAGTCCATTTATAGTCTCCCATTCATTCAAAAGCCTTATTACTTGTTTTAAAAAGTTTTATAATCCCATAATTGATTTTAACTTGATTTTTTTTTTACATTTTTGGTTTAAACACATTATATTTAAATGTCTACCTCAAGAAACATGAATAAAAAGGCATTCATTGGCAAGACAAGTCCATTTATAGTCACCCATTCCTTCAAAAGCCTTATTACTTGCTTTAAATTTTTTTATAATCTCATAATTGATTTTAAGTTGAATTGTTTTACATTTTTCATTAAAATAGACAATAATTGACTGCTTGTCTCGGTAAACATGTTGAGAAAGCCATTCATTAAGAAGAGAAGTTCATTTATAGTCTCTCATTTCTTCAAAAGCCTTATTAGTCGCTTTAAAAGGTTTTATAATCTCATAATTGATTTCAAGTTGAATTTTTTTTCATTTTTTGTTAGAACGGATTATAATTAGATGTCTGCTCATAAAAACATGAAGAAGAAGGCATTCATTGGGAAGAAAAGTCTATTTATAGTCACCCATTTCTTCAAAAGTCTTATTACTCCTTTTCAATAAATTTATAATCTCATAATTTATTTTAAACTGAATGTTTTACATTTTTAGTTAAAATAGACTATAATTAAATGTCAACCTCGAGAA
>NW_018399924.1:3651-3819 GCF_002168275.2 Theobroma umbraticum | reverse complement strand
TATAATCTCATAATTGATTTTAAACTGAATTTTTTTATATTTTTGGTTAAAACAAACTGTAATTGAATGTCAATCTTAAGAAACATGAAGAAAAAAGTATTTATTGACAAGAACAGTCCATTTATAGTCACCAATTCCTTTAAAAGCCTTATTACTCACTTTAAATGA
>NW_018399924.1:2128-3530 GCF_002168275.2 Theobroma umbraticum | reverse complement strand
CATCCCTTCAAAAGCCTTATTACTCTTTTTAAATAGTTTTATAGTCTCATAATTGGTTTTAAGGTGAATTTTCTCACATTTTTAGTTAAAACAAACTATAATTGAATATCTATCTTAAGAAACATATAGAAAAAGCCATTCATTGAGAAGAAAAGTCTATTTATGATCTCTCATTCTTTCAAAAGCCTTATTACTCAGTTTAAAAGGTTATATAATCTCAAAAATGATTTTACGTTGAAGTTTTTTATGTTTTTAGTTAAAAAAAGCTATAATTGAATGTTTACCTTGGGGAACGTGAAGCAAAAGTCATCCGTTGGTACAAAAAGTCCATTTATAGTCACTCAAGCCTTTAAAAACCTTATTACTTGCTTGAAATGGTTTTATAAAGTAATAATTAATTTTAAGGTTAATTTTTTTACATTTTTGGTTAAGAAAGGCTATAATTGAATGTTTATCGTGGAAAACGTGAAGAAAAAGCCATTCATTGATAAGAAAAGTCTATTTATAGTCACCCATTTCTTCAAAAGCCTTATTACTCGCTTTAAATGGCTTTATAATTTTAAAATTGATTTTAAGTTCAATTCTTTTATGTTTTTAGTTCAAACGGATAATAATTGGATGTCTACTCATAAAAACATGAAAAAAAGGCATTCATTTTGAAAAAAAGCTCATTTATAGTCACCCATTTCTTCAAAAGTCTTATTACCTTTTTTCAATAATTTTATAATCTCATAATTTATTTTAAGTTGAATGTTTTATATTTGTAGTTAAAATAGAATATAATTGAATGTCAACCTCGAGAAACATGAGGAAAAAGGCATTCATTAGTAAGAATAGTCCATTTATACCCATTCATTCCTTCAAAAGCCTTATTACTCGTTTTAAATGGTTTTATAATCTCATAATTGATTTTAAGTTGAATTTGTTTTACATTTTTAGTTAAAACATACTACAATTAAGTGTTAACCTCGAGAAACATGAAGAAAAAAGTATTCATTGGCAAGAAAAGTCTATTTATAGTCATCAATTCCTTCAAAAGACTTATTACTTGTTTTAAATAGTTTTATAATCTCATAATTGATTTTATGTTGCATTTTTTTACATTTTTGGTTAAAACAGACAATAATTGATGTCAACCATGAGAAACATAAAGAAAAAGGCATTCATTGGTAAGAAAAGTCCATTTATAGTCACGCATTCCTTCGAAAGCTTTATTACTCGCTTTAAATGATTTTATAATCTCATAATTGATTTTAAAATGAATGTTTTTATATTTTTAGTTAAAACAAACTGTAATTGAATGTCAACCTCAAGAAACATGAAGAAAAAGACATTCATTGGCAAGAACAATCTATTTATAGTCACCCATTCCTTTAAAAGCCTTATTACTCACTTTAAATGG
>NW_018399924.1:1575-1833 GCF_002168275.2 Theobroma umbraticum | reverse complement strand
CTTGAGAAACATATAGAAAAAGCCATTTTTTGGTAATAAATATCCATTGATAGTGACCCATCCATTCAAAAGCCTTATTACTCTTTTTAAATAGTTTTATAATCTCATAATTGGTTTTAAGGTGAATTTTTTCATATTTTTAGGTTAAACAAACTATAATTAAATATCTACCTTGAGAAACATATAGAAAAAGCCATTCACTGGGAAGAAAAGTCTATTTATAATCTTCCATTCCTTCAAAAGCCTTATTACTCAGTT
>NW_018399924.1:1204-1424 GCF_002168275.2 Theobroma umbraticum | reverse complement strand
AAGTTCATTTATAGTCACTCAAACCTTTGAAAACCTTATTGCTTGCTTTAAATGGTTTTATAAACTAATAATTAATTTTAAGGTGAATTTTTTTACATTTTTGGTTAAGAAAGGCTATAATTGAATGATTGCCTTGAAAAACGTAAAGAAAAAACCATTCATTGATAAGAAAAGTTTTTTTATAGTCACCTATTCCTTCAAAAGCCTTATTACTCGCTTT
>NW_018399924.1:744-857 GCF_002168275.2 Theobroma umbraticum | reverse complement strand
AGAAAAGTCTTTCTATAGCCAGCCATTCCTTCAAAAGCCTTATTACTCACTTTAAATGGTTTTACAATATGAAAATTGATTTTAAGTAAAATATTTTTTACATTTTTAGTTAA
>NW_018399924.1:625-734 GCF_002168275.2 Theobroma umbraticum | reverse complement strand
AATTGAATGTCAACCTTGAGAAACGTGAAGAAAAAGACATTCATTGGCAAGAAATGTCCATTTAAAATCACCCATTTCTTTAAAAGTCTTATTACTCGCTTTAAATGAT
>NW_018399924.1:465-615 GCF_002168275.2 Theobroma umbraticum | reverse complement strand
TATAATTGATTTTAAGTTAAGTTTTTTACATTTTTGTTAAAACATACTATCTTTAAATGCTTGCTTTGGTAAACGTATAGAAAAAGCCATTCATTAAGAAGAAAAGTCCATTTATAATCTTTCATTCCTTCAAAAGCCTTATTACTCACT
>NW_018399924.1:263-451 GCF_002168275.2 Theobroma umbraticum | reverse complement strand
AATCTCATAATTGATTTGAAGTTGAATTTGATTACAATTTTGGTTAAAATAGATTCTAATTGAATGTCTACATCGAGAAATGTGAAGGAAAAGGCATTCATTGGCAAGAAAAGTCCATTTAAAGTCACCTATTCCTTCAAAAGCCTTATTACTCGTTCTAAATAGTTTTATAATCTTATAATTGATTT
>NW_018399924.1:114-253 GCF_002168275.2 Theobroma umbraticum | reverse complement strand
TTTATCACATTTGTAGTTAAAATAGACTATAATTGAATGTCTATTTGGAGAAACATGGAAAAAAGGCATTCAATGGTAAAAAAAGCCCATTTATGGTCACCCATTCCTTCAAAAGCCTTATTACTCGCGTTAAATGGTT
>NW_018399924.1:0-104 GCF_002168275.2 Theobroma umbraticum | reverse complement strand
ATCATTAACTTTAAGTTGAAGTTTTTTACATTTTTGATTAAAAAAGGCTATAATTGAATGTCAGCCTTGGGGAATGTGAAGTAAAAGCCATCCACTGACACAGA
>NW_018399923.1:5180-5483 GCF_002168275.2 Theobroma umbraticum | reverse complement strand
GCTCGCTTTAAATATTTTTATAATCTCATAATTGCTTTTAGGTTAAATTTTTTTACATTTTTGGTTAAAATAGACAATAATTGAATGTCTACGTTGAGAAACTTGAAGAAAAAGGCATTCATAGGAAAGAAAAGTTTATTTATAGTCTTCTATTTCTTCAAAAGCTTTATTGCTCGCTACAAATAGTTTTAAAATCTCATAATTAATTTTAAGTTCAAGTTTTTTTACATTTTTGGTTAAAACAAATTATAATTCAATGCCTATGTCGAGAAGCTTGAAGAAAAAGGCATTCATTGGTAAGAA
>NW_018399923.1:5020-5170 GCF_002168275.2 Theobroma umbraticum | reverse complement strand
ATAGTCACCCATTCCTTCAAAAGTCTTATTACCCACTTCAAATAGTTTTATTATCTCAAAAATGATTTTATGTTCGATTCTTTTTTACATTTTTACTTAAAATAGACTATAATTGAATGTCTGCCTTGAGAAACATAAAGAAAAAAGCAT
>NW_018399923.1:4469-4907 GCF_002168275.2 Theobroma umbraticum | reverse complement strand
TCTCTCATTCCTTCAAAAGCCTTATTACTCGCTTTAAATGGTTTTATAACCTCAAAATTTATTTTAAGTTGAAGTTTTTTTACATTTTTGGTTAAAACAGGTTATAATTGAATGTTTGCCTCAAGAAACTTGAAGAAAATGGCTTTCATTGAAAAGAAAAATCATTTTATAGTCATCCATTCGTTCAAAAGCCTTATTACTTGCTTTAAATGGTTTTATACTCTCAAAATTGATTTTAACTGTAATTATTTTACATTTTTTATTAAAAAACACTATAACTAGATATCTACCATGAGAAATGTGAAGAAAAAAGCATTCATTATCAAGAAAAGTTCATTTATAGTCTCTTATTCCTTTAAAAGCCTAATTACTTGCTCTAAATGATTTTATAATCTCATAATTGATTTCAAGTTCAATTTTTTTTACATTTTCATTAAA
>NW_018399923.1:4139-4274 GCF_002168275.2 Theobroma umbraticum | reverse complement strand
TTCAATTTTTTTTTACATTTTTAGTTAAAACAGACTATAACTGAATGTCTACCTCAAAAAATGTGAAGAAAAAGAAAAAGACATTCATTGTGAAGAAAAGTTTATTTATAGTCTCTCATTCCTTCAAAAGCCTTA
>NW_018399923.1:3777-4129 GCF_002168275.2 Theobroma umbraticum | reverse complement strand
TAAATGGTTTTATAATCTCATAATTAATTTTAAGTTTAATTTTTTAAAATTTTTTATTAGAATAGATTATAATTGAATGTCTACCTCCAGAAATATGAAGAGAAAAGCATTCATTGGCAAGAAAAGTCCATTTATGGTCTCTCATTTCTTCAAAAGCCTAATTGCTCGCTTTAAATCATTTTATAATCTCATACTTGATTTTAAGTTGAATTTTTTTGTATTTTTTATTAAAACAAACAATAATTGAATGTCTACATCAAGAAACTTAAAGAAAAAAATATTCATTTGCAAGAAAAGTCTATTTATAGTCTCCCATTTCTTGAAAAGCTTTATTGCTCGCTTTAAATGTTTT
>NW_018399923.1:3309-3767 GCF_002168275.2 Theobroma umbraticum | reverse complement strand
TAATTGATTTTAAGTTAAATTTTTATGCATTTTTTGTTAAAACAGACAATAATTGAATGTCTACGTTGAAAAACTTGAAAAACGCATTCATGGGCTAGAAAAGTCCATTTAGAGTCTTCCATTTCTTCAAAAGCTTTATTGCTCGCTATAAATAATTTTATAATCTTATAATTAATTTTAAGTTCAAGTTTTTTTACATTTTTGGTTAAAATAGATTATAATTGAATGTTTATGTCGAGAATCTTGAAGAAAAAGGCATTCATTGGTAAGAAAAGTTTATTAATAGTCACACATTCCTTCAAAAGCCTTATTACCCACTTTAAATAGTTTTATTATCTCAAAAATGATTTTATGTTCAATTCTTTTTTACATTTTTGCTTAAAACAGACTATAATTGAATGTCTACCTCTAAAAATATAAAGAAAAAAGCATTCATTGATAAGAAAAGTCCATTTATA
>NW_018399923.1:3121-3299 GCF_002168275.2 Theobroma umbraticum | reverse complement strand
CCTTCAAAAGCCTTATTACTCGCTTTAAATGATTTTATAACCTCAAATTTTATTTTAAGTTCAAGTTTTTTTACATTTTTGGTTAAAACAAGTTATAATTGAATGTCTACCTCAAGAAACTTGAAGAAAATGACATTCATTGACAAGAAAAATTTTTTTATAGTCACCCATTCCTTCA
>NW_018399923.1:2924-3111 GCF_002168275.2 Theobroma umbraticum | reverse complement strand
TGCTTGCTTTAAATAGTTTTATACTCTCAAAATTAATTTTAACTTCAATTTTTTTTACATTTTTAGTTAAAATAGAATAAAACTAAATGTCTACCATTAGAAACGTGAAGAAAAAAGCATTCATTATCAAGAAAAGTTTATTTATAGTCTCTTATTCCTTTAAAAGCCTTATTACTTGCTTTAAATG
>NW_018399923.1:2756-2914 GCF_002168275.2 Theobroma umbraticum | reverse complement strand
CTCATAATTGATTTCAAGTTCAATTTTTTTTACATTTTCATTAAAACTGACTATAATTGATTGTCTGCTTTAAGAAATGGATGAAAAAAGCATCCATTTGCAAAAAAAGTCCATTTATAGTCTTCAATTCCTTCAAAAGCCTTACTACTCGCTTTAAA
>NW_018399923.1:2601-2726 GCF_002168275.2 Theobroma umbraticum | reverse complement strand
TTCAATTTTTTTTTACATTTTTAGTTAAAACAGACTATAACTGAATGTCTACCTTAAAAAACGTGAAGAAAAAGGCATTCATTGTCAAGAAAAGTTCATTTATAGTCTCTTATTCCTTCAAAAGC
>NW_018399923.1:2392-2591 GCF_002168275.2 Theobroma umbraticum | reverse complement strand
ACTTTAAATGGTTTTATAATCTCATAATTAATTTTAAGTTCAATTTTTTTTAAATTTTTTATTAGAACAAACTATAATTGAATATCTACCTCCAGAAACATGAAGAGAAAAGCATTCATTGGCAAGAGAAGTTCATTTATAGTCTCCTATTTCTTCAAAAGCCTTATTGCTCGCTTTAAATGATTTTATAATCTCATAA
>NW_018399923.1:1824-2382 GCF_002168275.2 Theobroma umbraticum | reverse complement strand
GTTAAATTTTTTTATATTTTTAGTTAAAATAGATAATAATTGAATGTCTACATCAAGAAACTTGAAGAAAAAAACATTCATTGGCAAGAAAAGTCTATTTATAGTCTCTCATTTTTTCAAAAGTCATATTGCTCGCTTTAAATATTTTTATAATCTCATAATTGATTTTAAGTTAAATGTTTTTGTATTTTTGGTTAAAATACACAATACTTGAATGTCTACATCGAGAAACTTGAAAAAAGCATTCATGGGCAAGAAAAGTCCATTTATAGTCTTTCATTTCTTTAAAAGCTTTATTGCTCGCTATAAATAGTTTTATAATCTTATAATTAATTTTAGGTTCAAGTTTTTTTATATTTTTGATTAAAACAGATAATAATTGAATGTCTATATTGAGAAACTTGAAGAAAAAAGCATTCGATGGCAAAAAAAGTTTATTAATAGTCACCCATTCATTAAGAAGCCTTATTACCCACTTTAAATAGTTTTATTATCTAAAAAATGATTTTATGTTCAATTCTTTTTTACATTTTTCCTTAAAACAAACTATAATTGAAT
>NW_018399923.1:1156-1814 GCF_002168275.2 Theobroma umbraticum | reverse complement strand
AGAAACATAAAGAAAAAAGTATTTATTGACAAGAAAAGTCTATTTATAGTCTCTCATTCCTTCAAAAGCCATATTACTCGCTTGAAATAGTTTTATAACCTCAAAATTGATTTTAAGTTCAAGTTTTTTTACATTTTTGGTTAAAATAGGTTATAATTGAATGTCTACCTTAAGAAACTTGAAGAAAATGGCATTCATTGGCAAGAAAAATCCTTTTATAATCACCCATTCTTTCAAAAGCCTTATTGCTTGCTTTAAATGGTTTCATACTCTCAAAATTGATTTTAAGGTTATTTTTTTTATATTTTTTGTTAAAACAGACTATAACTGAACGTCTACCTTAAGAAACATGAAGAAAAAAGCATTCATTGTCAAGAAAAGTTTATTTATAGTCTCTTATTCCTTTAAAGTTTTATTACTTGCTTTAAATGATTTTATAATCTCATAATTGATTTCAAGTTCAATTGTTTTTACATTTTAGTTAAAACAGACTATAATTGAATGTCTACTTTGAGAAATGGAAGAAAAAAACATTTATTGACAAGAAAAGTCCATTTATAGTCTTCTATTCCTTCAAAAGCCTTAGTACTTGCTTTAAATGATTTTATAATCTCATAATTGATTTTAAGTTCAACTTTTTTTTACATTTTTGGTTAAA
>NW_018399923.1:343-1146 GCF_002168275.2 Theobroma umbraticum | reverse complement strand
ACTGAATGTCTACCTCAAGAAATTTGAAGAAAAAGGCATTCATTGCTAAGAAAAGTTCATTTATAGTCTCTTATTCCTTCAAAAACATTATTACTCGTTTTAAATAGTTTTATAATCTCATAATTGATGTTAAGTTTAATATTTTCATATTTTTGATTAAAACAGAATATAATTGAATGTCTACCTTAAGAAACATGAAGAAAAAAGTATTCATTGGTAAAAAATATCTATTTATAGTCTCTCATTCCTTTAAAAGCCTTATTGCTCGCTTTAAATGATTTTCTAATCTTATAATTGATTTTAAGTTAAATTTTTTTACATTTTTGGCTAAAAGAGACAATAATTGAATTTTTGCCTTGAGGAACACGAAAAAAAATGCATTCATTGGTAAGAAAAGTTTATTATAATCATCAATTCCTTCAAAAGCCTTATTACTCACTTTAAATGGTTTTATAATCCCAAAATTGGTTTGAAGTTTAATTTTTTTTTCTTTTTTGCATAAAATAGATTATAGTTGAAAGTCTACTTTGAGAAACATGAAGAAAAAGGCATTCATTGGCTAGAAAAATTCATTTATAGTCGTCCATTCCTTCAAAAGCTTTATTACTCGCTTAAAATGGTTTATAATCTCATAATTGATTTTAAGTTGAATTTGTTTTTACAATTTTTATTGAAATAGCCCATGATTGAATGTTTACCTTGGAAAACGTGTAAGAAAAGCTATTCGTTGAGAAGAAAAGTCTATTTATAGTCAACCATTCCTTCAAAACACCTATTAGTCACTTTAAATAGTTTTACAATCT
>NW_018399923.1:211-333 GCF_002168275.2 Theobroma umbraticum | reverse complement strand
TTTAAGTTGAATTTTTTTACATTTTTTATTTCAAAAGATTATAATGGAATGTCTTCCCGAGGAACATGAAGGAAAGGCATTCATTGGCAAGAAAAGTCTATTTATAATCACCCATTCCTTCA
>NW_018399923.1:0-201 GCF_002168275.2 Theobroma umbraticum | reverse complement strand
TACTCACTTTAAATGGTTTTATACTCTCAAAATTAATTTTAAGTTCAAGTTTTTTTATTTTTTTTATTAAAATAAATTATGATTGAATGTTTACATCGAGAAACATGAAGAAAAAGGCATTTATGGGCAATAAAAGTCTATTTATAGTCACCCATTCCTTCAAAAGTCTTATTACCCACTTTAAATGGTTTTATTATCTCA
>NW_018399922.1:1596-1710 GCF_002168275.2 Theobroma umbraticum | reverse complement strand
TATAATATGTTTTAACCAGAAAAGCAAAAAAAAATTGAACTTAAAATCAATTTTAAGATTATCAAACTATTTAAAGTGATTAATAAGGCTTTCGAAGCAATGGGTGACTATAAC
>NW_018399922.1:1499-1586 GCF_002168275.2 Theobroma umbraticum | reverse complement strand
TTGCCAATGAATACTTTTTTCTTCATGTTTCTCATGGCAGACATTCAATTCTAGTCTATTGTCAACAAAAATGTACAAAACATTCAA
>NW_018399922.1:1410-1489 GCF_002168275.2 Theobroma umbraticum | reverse complement strand
ATTTTAAGATTATAAAACCTTTTAAAGCGAGTAATAAGGCTTTTGAAGCATGGGTGACTATCAATGGACTTTTCTTGCT
>NW_018399922.1:1245-1400 GCF_002168275.2 Theobroma umbraticum | reverse complement strand
TTTTACATCATGTTTCTGAAGGTAGGCATTCAATCCTAGTCTATTCTAACCAAAAATGTACAAAGAATTCAAATTTATATCAATTTCGAGATTATGAAAATATTTAAAGTGAGTAATAAGGCTTTTGAAGGAATGGGTGACTTTCAATGGACTTT
>NW_018399922.1:1008-1222 GCF_002168275.2 Theobroma umbraticum | reverse complement strand
TTTATGTTTATCAAGGTAGACATTCCATTATAGTATGCATTAACCAAAAGTGTAATAAAATTCAACTAAAAATCAATTATGGCATTACAAAACCATTCAAAGTGATTAATAAGGCTTTCGAAGGTATGAGTGACTATGAATAGACTTTTCTTGCCAATGAATATCTTTTTCTTCATGTTTCTAAATGTAGACATTCATTTCTAGTCTGTTTTAA
>NW_018399922.1:607-721 GCF_002168275.2 Theobroma umbraticum | reverse complement strand
ATAGGCTTTTCTTGCCAATGAATACTTTTTTCTTTATGTTTCTCATGGCAGACATTCAACTTTAGTCTATTTTAACCAACAATGTACAAAACATTCAAATTTAAATCAATTTTG
>NW_018399922.1:0-132 GCF_002168275.2 Theobroma umbraticum | reverse complement strand
TTTAAAGTGAGTAATAAGGCTTTTGAAGGAATGGGTGACTATAAATGTACTTTTTTTGCCAATGAATGCTCTCTTCTTTATGTTTCTTAGGGTAGACGTTTAATTAGAATATGTTTTAACCAGAAAAGGAAA
>NW_018399921.1:4743-4931 GCF_002168275.2 Theobroma umbraticum | reverse complement strand
ATAACGTAAACATGAAAACATTTAACTCCTAAAATGAGTCAAAATAACTCTATATAATAGAGTTATCAATTGGCAAAAAAAATCCACTTACAGTCTCCTATTCCTTTAAAAGCCTTATTACTCGTGTTAAATGATTTTATAATTTCATAATTAATTTTAAGTTAAATTTTTTTACATTTTTCATTAAA
>NW_018399921.1:4403-4565 GCF_002168275.2 Theobroma umbraticum | reverse complement strand
TTTCATAATCTCAAAATTGATTTTAAGTTGAATTTTTTATATTTTTTGTTAAAACAGCCAATAATTAATGCGTGCCTTGGGAAACATGAAGAAAAACTCATTTATTTGAAAGAAAAATGTATTTATAGTCTCTCATTCCTTCAAAAGCCTTATTACTCGCTT
>NW_018399921.1:4262-4393 GCF_002168275.2 Theobroma umbraticum | reverse complement strand
TATAATCTCATAATTGATTTTAAGTTGAATTGTTTTACATTTGTCATTAAAAAAACTATAATTGAATGTGTATCTCAAGAGACGTGAAGAAAAAAACATTCATTGGCAAGAAAAGTCCATTTATAGTCACT
>NW_018399921.1:4094-4252 GCF_002168275.2 Theobroma umbraticum | reverse complement strand
AAAGCCTTATTACTCACTTTAAATGGTTTTATAATCTGAAATTGATTTTAAGTTGAATTTGTTATATTTTTTGTTAAAACAGACTATAATTGAATGCTTGCCTTAGGAAACGTGTAGAAAAACACATTTCTTTGGAAGAAAAATCCATTTATAGTCTC
>NW_018399921.1:3702-4084 GCF_002168275.2 Theobroma umbraticum | reverse complement strand
AAAAGCCTTATTACACGCTTTAAATGGTTGTATAATCTCATAATTGATTTTAAGTAGAAGTGGTTTACATTTTTCATTAATACAAACTATAATTGAATGTGTACCTCAAGAAACATAAAGAAAAAAGCATTTATCGGAAAGAACAAACCATTTATAGTCTCTCATCCCTTCAAAAGCCTTATTACTCAATTTAAATGGTTTATAATCTCAAAATTCATTTTAATCTGAATTTTTTACATTTTTTGTTAAAACAGAGAATAATTGAATACTTGCCTCAGGAAACATGTAAAAGAACCCATTTATTTGAAAGAAGAATTCCTTTTTAGTTTCCCATTCCTTCAAAAGCCTTATTACTCGTTTTAAATGGTTTTATAATCTCATA
>NW_018399921.1:3397-3538 GCF_002168275.2 Theobroma umbraticum | reverse complement strand
CCTTATTACTCACTTTAAATGGTTTTATAATCTCAAAATTGATTTTAAATTAAAATTTTTATATTTTTTGTTAAAACAGACTATAATTGAATGCTTGTCTCGAGAAACATGAAGAAAAACCCATTTATTTGGAAGAAAAAT
>NW_018399921.1:1806-3176 GCF_002168275.2 Theobroma umbraticum | reverse complement strand
GGTTTTATAATCTCATAATTGATTTTAAGTAGAATTGTTTTACATTTCTCATTAAGACAGACCATAATTGAATGTGTATCTTGAGAAACATGAAAAAAAAAACCATTCATTGACAAGAAAAGTCCATTTATCGTCCCTCATTCCTTCAAAAGCCTTATTACTCACATTAAATTATTTTATATTCTCAAAATTAATTTTAAGTTGAATTTTTTTTATACTTTTCATTAAAACAGACTGTAATTGAATGCCTGACTTGATAAACGTGTATAAAAACCTATTTAGTTGGAAGAAAATCCATTTAAAATCTACCATTCCTTCGAAATCCTTATTACTCGCTTTAAATGGTTTTATAATATCATAATTGCTTTTAAGTAGAATTGTTTTGCATTTTTCATTAAAATAGACTATAATTGAAAGCGTACCTTGAGAAACGTGAAGAAAAAAGCATTCATTGGCTAGAAAAGTCTATTTATAGTCACCCATTCCATCAAAAGCCTTATCACTCACTTTAAATGGTTTTATAATCTCAAAATTAATTTTAAGTTGAATTTTTTATATTTTTTTGTTAAAATAGACTATAATTGAATGCCTGCCTCGGAAAACATGTAGAAAAACTCATTTTTTTTGGAAGAAAAATCTATTTTTAGTGTCCCATTTCTTCAAAAGCCTTATTACTCGTTTTAAATGGTTTTATAATCTCATAATTGATTTAAACTTGAATTTTTTACATTTCTCATTAAAACAGACTATAATTGAATGTGTATCTTGAGAAACATGAAGAAAAAAACATTCATTGACAAGAAAAGTCCACTTATAGTTACTCATTCCTTCGAAAGCCTTCTTACTCACTTTAAATGATTTTATAATCTCAAAATTGACTTTAAGTTGATTTTTTTACTTTTTTTAAAAACAATCTATAATTGAATGCTTGCCTCGAAAACCGTATAGAAAAACCCATTTCTTTGGAAGAAAAATCCATTTATAGTCACCCATTTGTTCAAAAGCCTTATTACTTGCTTTAAATAGTTTTATAATCTCATAAGTGATTTTTGGCAGAATCGTTTTACATATTTCATTAAAATAGACTATAATTGAATGTGCATCTCTAAAAATGTAAAGAAAAAAGCATTCATTGACAAGAAAAGTCCATTTATAGTCGCCCATTCATTCGAAAGTCTTATTACCCACTATAAATGGTTTTATAATCTCATAGTTGATTTTAAGTTGAATTTTTTTATATTTTTTGTTAAAACAAACTATAATTGAATATCTGCCTCAAAAAAAGTGTAGAAAATCCCATTTATTTGGAAGAAAAATCTATTTTTAGTCTCTCATTCCTTCAAAAGCCTTATTACTTGCTTTAAATGGTT
>NW_018399921.1:929-1247 GCF_002168275.2 Theobroma umbraticum | reverse complement strand
ATTACTCACTTTAAATGGTTTCATAATCTCAAAATTGATTTTAAGTTGAATTTTTTTTACATTTTTCATTAGAACAGACTATAATTGAATGCCTTCCTCGAGAAATGTGTAAAAAAATTCATTTATTTGAAAGAAAAATCTATTTATAGTCTCTTATTCCTTCGAAAGCCTTATTACTCGGTTTAAATGGTTTTATAATCTTATAATTCATTTTAAGTAGAATTATTTTACATTTTTCATTAAAACAGACTATAATTGAACGTATACCTTGAGAAACATGAAGAAAAAAGTATTCATTGGCAAGAAAAGTCCATTTAT
>NW_018399921.1:718-847 GCF_002168275.2 Theobroma umbraticum | reverse complement strand
TTATATTTTTTATTAAAACAGACTATAATTGAATACTTGCCTCAGGAAACGTGTAGAAAAATCCATTTATTTGGAAGAAAAATTTATTTATAGTCTCCCATTCCTCTAAAAGGCTTATTACTTGCTTTA
>NW_018399921.1:371-708 GCF_002168275.2 Theobroma umbraticum | reverse complement strand
TAACCTCATAATTGATTTTAAGTCGAATTGTTTTATATTTTTTATTAAAATAGACTACAATTCAATGTGTATCTTGAGAAACTTGAAGAAAAAAGCATTCATTGGAAAAAAGGGTCTATTTGTAGTCACCTATTCCTTCAAAAGCCTTATTACTCACTTTCAAGGGTTTTATAATCTCAAAATTGATTTTAAATTGATTTTTTATATTTTTTGCTAAAATAGACTATAATTGAATATCTACCTCGAGAAACGTGTAGAAAATCCATTTATTTGAAAGAAAAATCCATTTGTAGTCTCTCATTTCTTCAAAAGGCTTATTACTCGCTTTAAATGGTTT
>NW_018399921.1:0-361 GCF_002168275.2 Theobroma umbraticum | reverse complement strand
TAATTGATTTTAAGTTGAATTGTTTTATATTTTTCATTAAAAGAGACTATAATTGAATGTGTAGCTCAAGAAATGTGAAGAAAAAAGCATTTATAGGCAAGAAAAGTTCATTTATAGTAGCCCATTCCTTCAAAAGCCTTATTACCCACTTTAAATGAATTTATAATATCAAATTGATTTTAAGTTAAATTTTTTTATATTTTTTGTTAAAACAGACTATAACTAAATGCCTGCCTCAGGAAACGTATAGAAAAACCCATTTATTTGAAAGAAATATCCATTTTTAGTCTCTCATTCCTTCAAAAGCCCCATTACTTGCTTTAAATGGTTTTATACTCTCATAATTGATTTTAAGTTGAAT
>NW_018399920.1:0-2543 GCF_002168275.2 Theobroma umbraticum | reverse complement strand
TATAATCTCAAAATTCATTTTAAGTTGAATTTTTTATATTTTTTATTAAAACAGACTATAATTAAATGCCTGCATTAAGAAACATGTAGAAAAACCCATTTATTTGGAAGAAAAATCTATTTTTAGTCTCCCATTCCTTCAAAAGCCTTATTACTAGCTTTAAATGGTTTTATAATCTCATAATTGATTTTAAGTTGAATTGTTTTACATTTTTCATTAAAACAGACTATAATTGAATGTGTATCTTGAGAACCATAAAGAAAAAAGCATTCATTGGCAAAAAAGGTCCATTTATAGTCACTTATTCCTTCAAAAGCGTTATTACTCACTTTAAATGATTTTATAACCTCAAAATTGATTTTAAATTAAATTTTTTATTTTTTTATTAAAATAGACTATAATTGACTGCCTGCCTTAGAAAATGTATAGAAAAACTCATTTATTTGAAAGAAAAATCAATTTATAGTCTCTCATTCCTTTAAAAGCCTTATTACTCGTTCTAAATAATTTTATAACCTCATAATTATCTTTAAGTAGAATTGTTTTACATTTTTCATTAAAACAGATGATAATTGAATGTGTACCAAGAGAAACATGAAGAAAAAAGTATTCATTTGTAAGAAAAGTCCATTTATAGTCACCCATTCCTTCAAAGGCGTTATTACTCACTTTAAATGGTTTTATAATCTCAAAATTGATTTTATGTTGAATTTTTTTATATTTTTTATTAAAAGAGGCTATAACTGAATGCTTACCTTGGAAAACATCTAAAAAAATATATTTATTTCGAAAAAACATCCATTTATAGTCTCTCATTCTTTTGAAAGCCTTATTATTCGCTTTAAATCGTTTTATAATCTCATAATTAATTTTTAGTAGAATTATTTTACATTTTTCATTAAAACAGATTATAATTGAATGTGTACCTTGAGAAACGTCAAGAAAAAAGCATTTATGGGCAAGAAAAGTCCGTTTATAGTCACCCATTCCTTCAAAAGCCTTATTACTCACTTTAAATGGTTTTATGATCTCAAAATTGATTTTAAGTTGAATTTTTTATATTTTTTATTAAAACAGATTATAATTGAATGCTTGCCTCAGGAAACATGTAAAAAGACTCATTAATTTAAAGGAAAAATCCATTTATAGTCTCCTATTCCTTCAAAAGCTTTATTACGTGCTTTAAATAATTTTATAATCTTATAATTGATTTTAAGTGAAATTGTTTTACATTTTTCATTAAAATAGGTTATAATTGAATGTGTACCTAGAGAAACATGAAGAAACAAGCATTCATTTGCAAGAAAAGTCCATTTATAGTCGTGCATTCCTTCGAAAGCCTTATTTCTCACTTTCAATGGTTTCATAATCTCAAAATTGATTTTAAGTTGAGTTGTTTACATTTTTTGTTAAAACAAACTATAATTAAATGCGTACCCCCAAAATGTGTAGAAAAATTCATTTATTTTAAAAAAAATCTATTTATAGTTCCCCATTCCTTAAAAAGCCTTATTAGTAACCTTAAATGGTTTTATAATCTCATAATAGTATTTAATTTGAATTTTTTTACATTTTTCATTAAAACAAACTATAATTGAATTCTTACCTTGGGAAACATGTAGAAAAAACCATTCATTGAGAAAAAAAGTCCATTTATAGTCTCTCATTCCTTTAAAAGCCTTATTACTCGCTTTCAATGGTTTTATAATCTCATAATTGATTTTTAGTTGAATTTTTTATATTTTTTATTAAAACAGACTATAATTAAATGTTTACCTCAAGAAACGTGTAGAAAAACACGTTTATTCAAAAGAAAAGTCTATTTATAGTCTCCAATTCTTTCAAAAGCCTTGTTACTCGCTTTAAATGGTTTTAAAATCTCATAATTAATTTTAACCTCAATATTTTTACATTTTTGGTTAAAACATACAATAATTGACTGTCAACCTCGAGAAACATAAAGAAAAATGCATTCATTGGCAAGCAAAGTCCATTTATAGTCATCCATTCTTTCAAAAGCCTTATTACTCACTTTAAATGGTTTTATAATCTTAAAATTGATTTTAAGTTTATTTTTTTTATATTTTTCTTTAAAATAGACTATATTTGAGTACCTACGTTGCAAAACGTGTGAAAAAAGTCATTCATTGATAAGAGAAGTCTATTTATAATTGCCCATTCCTTCAAAAGCCTCATTACTCGCTTTAAATGGTTTTATAATCTCATAATTAATTTTAAGTTAAATATTTTTACACTTTTGGTTAAAACAAACTATAATTAAATGTCTACCTTGAGAAACATGAAGTAAAAAGCATTCATTATCAAGAAAAGTCTATTTATAGTCTCCCGTTCCTTCAACATTTCTTATTACTCGCTCTAAATAGTTTTCTAATCTCATAGCTGATTTTAAGTTAAATTTTTTATATTTTTTGTTAAAACAAACTATAATTGAATGTGTATCATGAGAAACATGAAGCAAAAAGCATTATTGGCAAGAAAAGTCTATTATAGTCACCAATTCCTTCAAAAGCCTTATTACTCAC
>NW_018399919.1:5002-6370 GCF_002168275.2 Theobroma umbraticum | reverse complement strand
AATTATTTAAAGCGACTAATAAGGCTTTTGAAGGCATAGGTGACTATAAATAGATATTTTGTCAATGAATAACTATTTCTACACGTTTTCGAGGGTAGACATTTGATTATAATCTATTTCAATAAAAAATATAAAAAAATTCAACATAAAATTAAGTATGAGATTATAAAACAATTAAAGCAAGTAATACGGCTTTCGAAGGCATGGGTGAGTATAAATGGACTTTCTCACCAATGAATGAGTTTTTCTTTATGTTTCTCAAGGAAGACATTTAATTAAAATCTGTTTTAACCAAAAATGGAAAATATTTAACATAAAGTCAATTATGAGATTATAAAACTATTTAAAGCGAGTAATAAGGCTTCTAAAGACATTGGTGACTATAATTTGACTTTTCTTACCAATAAATATCTTTTTATTGATGTTTACTAAGGTAAACATTCAGTTATAATCTGTTTTAATAAAAAATGTAAAAAAATTCAATATAAAATCAAGTATGAGATTATAAAAACAATTAAAGTAAGTAATAAGGTTTTCAAAGGCATAGGTGAGTATAAATGGACTTTTCTCACCAATAAATGACTTTTTCCTCATGTTTCTCGAGGTAGACATTTAATTATAATCTGTTTTAACCAAAACTAAAAAAAATTCAATTTAAAGTCAATTATGAGATTATAAAACCAGTTGAAATGAGTAATACGACTTTTGAAGCCATAGGTGACTAGAAATGAACAATTCTTGCCAATGAATAAATTTTTTTTTCATGTTTCCCAAGGTAGACATTCAATTATAATCTATTTTAATAAAAAATATAAAAAAATTTTACTTTAATTCAATTATGAGATTATAAAATCATTTAAAGCGAGTAATAAAACTTTTGATGGCATGGGTATCTATAAATAGACTTTTTCTTGCTAATGAATGGCTTTTTCTTCATGTTTCTTGAGGTAGACGTTCAATTATAATCTGTTTTAACTAAAAATAAAAAAAATTCAACTTAAAGACAATTATGAGATTATAAAACTATTTAAAGAGAGTAATAAAGCTTTTGAAGGCATAGGTGACTATAAATGGATTTTTCTTGCCAAAGAGTATCTTTTTCTGCACGTTCTCATGGTAGATATTCAGTTATAATTTATTTTAATAAAAAATATTAGAAAAATTAACATAAAATCAAGAACGTGATTATAAAAACTATTAAAGTAAGTAATAAGGGTTTCCAAGGCATGGGTGAGTATAAATGGACTTTTCTCACCAATGAATGACTTTTTATTCATGTTTCTCGATGTAGACATTTAATTATAACCTTTTTTAACAAAAAATAAACAAAAATTCAACTTAAAGTCAATTATGAGATTATAAAACCAT
>NW_018399919.1:4890-4992 GCF_002168275.2 Theobroma umbraticum | reverse complement strand
TAATAAGGCTTTTGAAGGCATAGGTGACTATAAATGGACTTTTCGTGTCAATGAATAACTTTTTCTGCATCTTTCCTAGGGTAGACATTCAATTGTAATATG
>NW_018399919.1:4406-4810 GCF_002168275.2 Theobroma umbraticum | reverse complement strand
AAATCAATTATGAGATTATAAAACTATTTAAAGCGTGTAATAAGGCTTCTGAAGGTATAGGTGACTAAAAATGGACTTTTCTTGCCAATGAATATCTTTTTCTGCACGTTTTCAGGGGTAGACATTCACTAATAATATATTTTGACCACAAATGAAAAAAAAATAACTTCAAGTCAATTATTATATTATAAAGCCATTTAAAGTGAGTAATAAGGCTTTTAGAGGCATAGGTGACTATTAGTTAACTTTTTCTTTCGAATGAATTTTTTTTATTCACGTTTCTCAAAGTAGATATTCAATTATAGTATCTTTTAATAAAATATGAAAAAAAATTTAACTTCAAATCAATTATGAGGTTTCAAAACCATTTAAAGCGAGTAATAAGGCTTTCGAAGGCATGGGTG
>NW_018399919.1:2755-4305 GCF_002168275.2 Theobroma umbraticum | reverse complement strand
AAATCAATTATGAGATTATAAAACCATTTAAAGCGAGTAATAGGGCTTTTAGAAGAATGTGTGACTATAAATGAACTTTTCTTGCTAATGAAATGCTTTTTCTTCATGTTTCTTGAGGTAGACATTCAATTATAATCTGTTTTAACCATAAATGAAAAAACATTTAACTTAAAGTCAATTATGAGATTATAAAACCATTTAAAGCTAGTAACACGGCTTTTGAAGGCATAGGTAATTATAAATGGACTTTTGTTGCCAATTAATATCTTTTTCTGGATATTTCTCAAGCTAGACATTCAATTATAACCTGTTTTAATAAAAATGAAAAAAAATTAACATAAAATCAATTATTATATTATAAAAATAATTAAGGTAAGTAATAAGGCTTTTGAAGGCATGGGTGAGTGTAAATGGACTTTTCTCACCAACGAATGGCTTTTTCTTTAAGTTTCTCGAGATAGACATTTAATTATAATCTGATTTAACAAAAAATAAAAAAAATTTAACTTAAAGTCAATTATGAGATTATAAAACTATTTAAAACGAGTAATAAGGCTTTTGAAGGTATAAGTGACTATAAATGAACTTTTGTTGCCAATGAATAACTTTTTCTTCACGTTTCCTAAGGTAAATATTTAATTATAATATATTTTAATAAAAAATATAAAACAATTCAACTTCAAATCAATTATGAGATTACAAAACTATTTAAAGCGAGTAATAAAGCTTCTGAAGGCATAACTGACTATAAATGGACTTTTCTTGCTAATGAATTTTTTTTCTGTATGTTTCTAGAGGTAGAAATTCAGTTATAATTTGTTTTAATAAAAAATATAAAAAAATTTAATGTAAAATCAATTATGAAATTAGAAAAAAAATTAAAGCAAGTAATTAGGCTTTCGAGGGCATGGGTGAGTATAAATGGACTTTTCTCACCAATGCATGACTTTTCTTCATATTTCTTAAGGTGGACATTCAATTATAATGTATTTTGATCAAAAATGAAAAAAAAAAATTCAAGTCAATTATGAGATTATAATCCCATTTAAAGTGAGTAATAAGGCTTTTAAAGGCATAAGTGACTATAAGTTGACTTTTTCATGCCAATGATTATCTTTTTATTCACATTTCTTAAGGAAGACATTCAATTATTATCTGTTTTAATAAAAAACGTAAAAAAATTCAACTTCAAATCAATTATGAGATTATAAAAATAATTAAAGCGAGTAATAAGGCTTCTGAAAGCATAAGTGACTATAACTGGACTTTTTTTGTCAATGAATATCTTTTCTGCACGTTTCTCGAAAAAAAATTCAATTATAATCCATTTTAATAAAAAATATAAAAAAATTTAACATGAAATCAATTATGAGATTATAAAAACAATTAAAGCAAGTAATGGGGCTTTCGAAGGCATGGGTGAGTATAAATAGACCTTTCTCAACAATGAATGGTACTTTCTTCAAGTTTCTCAAGGTAGACATTTAATTATAATCTAATTTAACTAAAAATAAAAAAAATTCAACTTAAAGTCAATTATGAGATTATAA
>NW_018399919.1:671-2655 GCF_002168275.2 Theobroma umbraticum | reverse complement strand
AAGGAGCTAGAAGTAAGCAATGAAGTGAGAAGCCTCTGAGTTGAATAATCAAGGGAGTTGATTGGATAAAACTCAAAAGAGAAGCTGGCGGGTTCAAGCAAATCTTCAAACAGAGAGCACTTAGTCGACCAAGAGACAGAGTTAGTCGACTAAGAACTTATTACCAGAAACTGGGTTCAGAGATAGAAACAACTTAATCGACCAAGAAAGCTTGTCAGTCAACTAAGAGGATACTGCCAGAAATGCTCAAAGACATAGCCTATTGCCAGAAATTGAGTTCAGAGATAGAAACGACTTAGTTGACTAAGAGCATTCTGTCTGGCAGTTTAAACTGATGATAAAGATAAAGTAATAGGTAGAATTGCTCCCAAACTATTTCCAACGGTCAGAATCTGTCTAGCTGCGAGAAGAAATGATTTTTCAAGCAAATCTTGAAACAGAGAGCACTTAGTCAACTAAGAGACAAAGTTAGTCGACTAAGAGCTTACTACCAAAAACTGGGTCCAGAGACAGAAACAACTCAATCGATCAAGAAAGCTTATCAGTCAACTAAGAGGATACTGCCAGAAATTGAGTTCAAAGACAAAAACGACTTAGTCGACTTAGTGATAACGATTAGTCGACTAAGAGCATTCTGTCTGGCAGTTTGAACTGACGCTAACGGGTATAATTGCTCCCAAACTATTTTCAACAGTTAGAATCTGTCTAGTTGGGAGCAGAGTTGATTTTTCAAGTATAAAAACTCCTCCCAACAACCAAAAATTAGATTTGAAGGCTTCCAAGATCAAAAACAGTTCAAAAGCATCAAGAACATTCTGCATATTTTCTGCACTTCATTCCAATCTTTCTAACAGACTTAAGAACTTCATCTTGTACCATTAGATCAGGTTAGTGATCATTGGTACCTCTTTATTTCTCTTCTCCTTGATTGCTTAGAGTGTGCGAGACACTCTGAGGGGATTAATCAAGCTTGGGTTAGCTTGATTTAGTGCATAGGTTCTAACTCAGCCTAGAAAAGTTAGTTTTTGGGTTTTCGTTGATCTCGAGAAAACCATTGTTGAAGGTTGTGGCTAAGCCTATGAAAAGCCATTGTAAAAACTTGGTGAAAGCTTGAGAATTTCACAGTTTATAGTGATTTGATTTGGAAAATCCTTGGTTGAACAATCAAGATAATGGATGTAGGTCTTTGACCGAACCACTATAAATCAGTGTATTGTCTTCCCTGTTTTATTTTTCATTTCATTCTTTGTTAGATTATTCCATATCTTGCATTTAACTTCCTATCTTTGAACTTTAACTTGCCCTCAATTGGAGGTCAAATTTAGTAAGAGCCAAAAAATACTACTCACCCCCCTCTAGTACATTTATTTGGGACCAACAAGATTATAAAACTATTTAAAGTGAGTAATAAGGCTTCCGAATGTATAGGTGACTATAAATGGACTCTTTTTGCCAATGAATAACTTTTTTTTTATGTGTCCCGAGGTAGACATTCAATTATAATCTGTCTTAATAAAAAATGTAAAAACTTCAACTTCAAATCAATTATGAGATTATAAAACTATTTAAAGCGAGTAATAGGGCTTCTGAATGTATAGGTAACTATAAATGGACTTTTTTTTGCCAATGAATAACTTTTTCTTTCTGTTTTTCGAGGTAGACATTCAATTATAATCTGTTTTAATAAAAAATATAAAAACTTCAACTTCAAAGCAATTATGAGATTATAAAACCATTTAAAGCGAGTAATAGGGCTTTCGAATGTATAGGTGACTGTAAATGGACTTTTTTTTGCTAATGAATAACTTTTTCTTATGTTTCCCGAGGTAGACATTCAATTATAATCTGTTTTAATAAAAAATGTAAGAACTTCAACTTCAAATCAATTATGAGATTATAAAACCATTTAAAGCAAGTAATAAGGCTTTCGAATATATAGGTGACTATAAATAGACTTTTTTTACCAATGAATAACTTTTTCTTT
>NW_018399919.1:0-325 GCF_002168275.2 Theobroma umbraticum | reverse complement strand
TATGTTTTAATAAAAAGTACAAAAATATTTAACATAAAATCAAGTTTGAGATTATAAAAACAATTAAAGCAAGTAATAAGGCTTTTGAAGGCATGAATGAGTATAAATGGATTTTTCTTACCAATGAATGGCATTTTCTTCATTTTTCTTTAGGTAGACATTTAATTATAATCTGTTTTAACAAAAAATGATAAAAAATTCAACTTAAGGTCAAGTATGAGATTATTAGCCCATTTAAAGCAAGTAATAAGGCTTTTGAAGGCATAGGTGGCTATATATGGACTTTTTGTAGTCAATGAATAAATTTTCTTTACGTTTACCGAGG
>NW_018399918.1:7825-7962 GCF_002168275.2 Theobroma umbraticum | reverse complement strand
AACTTCAAATCAATTATAAGATTATAAAACCATTTAAAGCGAGTAATAAGGCTTCCGAAAAGATAGGTGACTATAAATAGAATTTTCTTATCAATGAATATCTTTTTCTACTCATTTCTCAAGGTAGACATTCAATT
>NW_018399918.1:7736-7815 GCF_002168275.2 Theobroma umbraticum | reverse complement strand
TTAATAAAAAATATTAAAAAATTTAACTTTAAAATCAATTACAAGACTATAAAAATAATTAAAGCAAGTAATAAGGCTT
>NW_018399918.1:7447-7726 GCF_002168275.2 Theobroma umbraticum | reverse complement strand
GGGTGAGTATAAATGGACTTTTCTCACCAATAAATGGCTTTTTCTTCATGTTTCTTGAGGTAAACATTCAGATATAATATGTTTTGACCAAAAAAAAAAGAATAACTTAAAGCCAATTATGAGAATATGAAGCCATTTAAAGTAAGTAATAAGGCTTTTGAAGTCATAGGTGACTATAAATGGACTTTTATCTCATGTTTTTTGAGATAAACATTCAATTATAATCTGTTTTAATAAAAAATATAAAAAATTCAAGTTCAAATCAATTATGAGATTATA
>NW_018399918.1:6890-7437 GCF_002168275.2 Theobroma umbraticum | reverse complement strand
AAGCGAGTAATAAGGCTTTCGAAGGCATGGGTGACATTAAATGGAGTTTTCTTGCCAAAGAATATCTTTTTCTGCACGTTTCTCAAGATAAACTTTCAATTATAATCTGTTTTAATAAAAAATGTAAAAAAATTTTAACTTAAAATCAAGTATGAGATTATAAAAACAATTAAAGCAAGTAATACGGCTTTCGAAGGCATGGGTAAGTATAAATGAACTTTTCTCAGCAATGAATGGCTTTTTCTTCATGTTTCTCATGGTGGACATTCAATTATAATCTGTTTTGACCAAAATGAAAAAAAGAATAACTTGAAGTCAATTATGAGTTTATAAAGCCATTTAAAGCGAGTAATAAGGGTTTTGAAGACATATGTGACTATAAATAGACTTTTGCTGCCAATGACTAACTTTTTCTTCACGTGTCCTGAGGTAAACATTCAATTATAATCTATTTTAATAGAAAATGTAAAAAAATTCCACCACAAATCAATTATGAAATTATAAAACCATTTAAAATGGGTAATAAGGCTTTTGAAGGTATAGGTGA
>NW_018399918.1:5660-6687 GCF_002168275.2 Theobroma umbraticum | reverse complement strand
GAATGGCTTTTTCTTCACGTTTCTTAAGGTAGACATTCAATTATAATTTATTTTCACAAAAAATGAAAAAAAGAATAACGCAAAGTCAATTATGAGAATATGAAGCCATTTAAAGCGAGTAATAAGGCTTTTGAAGGTATAGGTGACTATAAATGGACTTTTTCATTCCAATGAATATCTTTTTCTTCACGTTTTATAAGATAGACATTCAATTATAATATGTTTTAATAAAAAATATAAAAATATTCAACTTCAAATCAATTATGAGATTATAAAACTATTTAACGCGAGTAATAAGGCTTCCGAAGGCATAGATGACTATAAATAAACTTTTCTTCATGTTTACCAAGGTGGACATTCAGTTATAATCTGTTTTAATAAAAAATATACAAAAAATTCAATATAAAATCAAGTATAAGATTATAAAAACAATTAAAGCAAGTAATAAGGCTTTTGAAGGTATGAGTGAGCATAAATGGACTTTTTTCACCAATGAATGGTTTTTTCTGTATGTTTCTCAAGGTAGACATTTAATTATAATCTGTTTTAACCAAAACTAAAAAAAGAATTCAACTTAAAGTCAATTATGAGATTATAAAACTAGTTAAAGCGAGTAATGTGACTTTTGAAGGCATAGGTGACTACAAATGAACTTTTCTTGCCAATGAATAACTTTTTTTTCATGTTTTCTAAGGTAGACATTTAATTATAATCTATTTTAATAAAAAAATATAAAAAAATTTCAGTTCAATTCAATTATAAGATTATAAAACCATTTAAAGCGAGTAATAAGGCTTTTGAAGGTATGGGTATCTATAAATGGACTTTTCTTGCTTATGAATGACTTTTTCTTCACGTTTCTTGAGGTAGACATTCAATTATAATCTGTTTTAATCAAAAATAAAAAAAATTCAACTTAAAGATAATTATGAGGTTATAAAATCATTTAAAATGAGTAATAAAGCTTTTGAAGGCATAAGTGACTGTAAATAGACTTTTTTTGCCAATAAATATCTTTTTCTACATA
>NW_018399918.1:5148-5366 GCF_002168275.2 Theobroma umbraticum | reverse complement strand
TTTCTCGAGGTAAACATTTAATTATAATCTATTTTCACTAAAAAAAAATTTAACTTAAAGTGAAATATGAGATTATAAAATTACTTAAAGCGAGTAGTAAGGCTTTTGGAGGTATAGGTGACTATAAATGAACTTTTCTTGCCAATGAATAACTTTTTCTGCATCTTTCCCGAGGTAGACATTCAATTGTAATCTGTTTTAATAGAAAATATAAAAAA
>NW_018399918.1:4979-5138 GCF_002168275.2 Theobroma umbraticum | reverse complement strand
AAATCAATTATGAGAATACAAAACTATTAAAAGCGTGTAATAAGGCTTCTGAAGGCATAGGTGACAATAAATGGACTTTTCTTACCAATAAATAACTTTTTCTACATCTTTCCTGAGGTGGACATTCAATTGTAATCTATTTTAATAGAAAATATAAAA
>NW_018399918.1:4875-4969 GCF_002168275.2 Theobroma umbraticum | reverse complement strand
TCAAATCAATTATGAGAATACAAAACCATTTAAAGCATTTATAAGGCTTTTGAAGGCATAGGTGACTATAAATGGACTTTTCTTACCAATGAAT
>NW_018399918.1:4753-4845 GCF_002168275.2 Theobroma umbraticum | reverse complement strand
ATTTAGTTATAACCTGTTTTAATAAAAAATATAAAAAATTTTAACATAAAGTCAAGAACAAGATTATAAAAACTATTAAAGCAAGTAATAAG
>NW_018399918.1:4456-4743 GCF_002168275.2 Theobroma umbraticum | reverse complement strand
GCATGGGTGAGTATAAATGGACTTTTCTCACCAATAAATGGCTTTTTCTGTATGTTTCTCAAGGTAAACATTTAATTATAATCTATTTTCACTAAAAAGGAAAGAAAAATTTAACTTAAAGTGAATTATGAGATTATAAAATTAATTAAAGCGAGTAGTATGGCTTTTGAAGGCATAGGTGACTATAAATGAACTTTTCTTACCAATGAATAACTTTTTTTGCAACTTTCCCAGGGTAGACGTTCAATTGTAATCTGATTTAATAGAAAATATAAAAAAATTTAACT
>NW_018399918.1:4092-4207 GCF_002168275.2 Theobroma umbraticum | reverse complement strand
AAACCATTTAAAGCGTTTAATAAGGCTTCTGAAGGCATAGGTGACTATAAATGGACTTTTCTTGCCAATGAATATCTTTTTCAGCACATTTCTCATGTTAGACATTTAGTTATAA
>NW_018399918.1:3545-4042 GCF_002168275.2 Theobroma umbraticum | reverse complement strand
AAGAACGAGATTATAAAAACTATTAAAGCAAGTAATAAGGCTTCCGAAGGCATGTGTGAGTATAAATGGACTTTTCTCACCAATGAATGGTTTTTTCTATATGTTTATCAAGGTAGACATTTAATTATAATCTATTTTCACTAAAAAAGAAAGAAAAATTTAACTTAAAGTGAATTATGAGATTATAAAATTATTTAAAGCGAGTAGTAAGGCTTTTGAAGGCATAGGTGACTATAAATAAACTTTTCTTGCCAATGAATAACTTTTTCTGCATCTTTCCTAGGGTAGACATTCAATTGTAATATGTGTTAGCAGAAAATATAAAAAATTTTAACTTCAAATCAATTATGAGATTATAAAACTATTTAAAGCGTGTAATAAGGCTTTTGAAGGCATAGGTAACTATAAATGGACTTTTCTTACCAATGAATAATTTTTTCTACATCTTTCCCGGGGTGAACATTCAATTGTAATATGTTTTAATAGAAAATATAAAA
>NW_018399918.1:3258-3535 GCF_002168275.2 Theobroma umbraticum | reverse complement strand
TCAAATCAATTATGAGAATACAAAACCATTTAAAGCGTGTAATAAGGCTTCTAAAGGCATAGGTGACTATAAATGGACTTTTCTTACTAATGAATATCTTTTTCTTCAAGTTTTCAAGGGTAGACATTCAATTATAATATATTTTGACCATAAATGAAAAAAAATTATTTCAAGTCAATTATTAGATTTTCAAGCCATTTAAAGTGAGTAATAAGGTTTTTAAAGGCATATGTGACTATAAGTTAACTTTTTCTTGCGAATGAATATCTTTTTATTC
>NW_018399918.1:0-3048 GCF_002168275.2 Theobroma umbraticum | reverse complement strand
TTTAACTTCAAATCAATTATGAGATTATAAAACCATTTAAAGCGAGTAATCAGGCTTTCGAAAGCATGGGTGAGTATAAATGGACTTTTCTTGTCAATGAATAGCTTTTTCTTCACGTTTTTTGAGGTAGATACTCAATTGTAATCTGTTTTAATAAAAAAGTAAAAAAATTCAACTTCAAATCAATTATGAAATTATAGAACCATTTAAAGTGAGTAATAAGGCTTTTAAAGGCATGGGTGACTATAAATGGACTTTTCTTGCTAATGAACTGCTTTTTCTTCATGTTTCTTGAGGTAGACAATCAATTATAATCTGTTTTAACCAAAAATGAAAAACAATTCAACTTAAAGTCAATTATGAGATTATAAAACCATTTAAAGCGAGTAGTAAGCCTTTTGAAGGTATAGGTGACTATAAATGGACTTTTCTTACCAATAAAAAGCTTTTTCCTCATGTTTCCTGATGTAGACATTCAATTATAATCTATTTTAATAAAAAATACAGAAAAATTTAACTTCAAATCAATTATGAGATTATAAAACCATTTAATGCGAGTAATAAGGCTTCTGAAGACATAAGTGACTATAAATGGACATTTCCTACCAATGAATATATTTTTCTACACGTTTCCAGAGGTATACATTTAATTATAATCTGTTTTAATAAAAAATATAAAAAAATTCAGGTTAAAATCAAATATGAAATTATAAAAACAATTAAAGCAAGTAATAAGGCTTTTGAAGGTATGGGTGAGTATAAATGAACTTTTTTCAACAACAAATGGCTTTTTCTTCACGTTTCTCAAGGTTAAAATTCAATTATAGTCCGTTTTGACCAAAAATGAAAAAAAAATTAACTTAAAGTCAATAACGAGATTATAAAACCATTTAAAGTTCGTAATAAGTCTATTGAAGGCATATGTGACTATAAATGGATTTTTCTTTCGAACAAATATTGTTTTCTTCACGTCTCCCATGGTAAACATTCAATTATCATCTGTTTTAATAAAAAATGTAAAAAAATTTCAATTCAATTTAATTATGAGATTATAAAATCATTTAAACTGAGTAATAAGGCTTTCGAAGACATCAGTAACTATAAATGGATTTTTCTTACCAATGAATGCTTGTTCTACACGTTTCTTGAGGTAGACATTTAATTATAATCTGTTTTCAAAAAAAATAAAAAAAATTAACTTAAAGTCAATTATGAAATTATAAAACCATTTAAAGCGAGTAATAAAGCTTTTGAAGGTATAAGTGACTATAAATGAACTTTTCTTACCAACAAATAACTTTTTCTTCACATTTCCTAAGGTAGACATTCAATTATAATCTTATTTAATAAAAAATATAAAAATAATTTTACTTCAATTCAATTATGAGATTATAAAACCATTTAAAGTGACTTTTAAGGCTTTTGAGGGCATGGGTAACTATAAATGAACTTTTCTTGCCAATGAATGACTTTTTCTTCATGTTTCTCAACATAGACATTCAATTATAATCTGTTTTAATAAAAAATGAAAACATAATTCAACTTAAAGAGAATTATGAGGTTGTAAAACCATTTCTAGCGAGTAATAAGGCTTTTGAAGGCATAGTTGACTATAAATGGACTTTTCTTGACAATGAATATCTTTTTTTGCATGCTTATCAAGATAGACATTCAGTTATAATCTATTTTAATCAAAAATATAAAAAAATTCAATATAAAATCAAGTACGAGATTATAAAAATAATTAAAGCAAGTAATAAAGCTTTTACAGGCATTGGTGAGTATTCATGGACTTTTCTCACCAATAAATGACTTTTTCTTCATGTTTCTCAAGGTAGACATTTAATTATAGTCTGTTTTAACAAAAAATGAAAAGAAATTCAACTTAAAGTCAAGTATGAGATTATTAGACCACTTAAAGCGAGTAATAAGAGTTTTGAAGGCATAGGTGACTATAAATGGATTTTTTGTTGCCAATGAATAATTTTTTCTTTATGTTTCCTAAGATAGACATTCAATTATAATCAGTTTTAATAAAAACTGTAAAAAACATTAGCTTCAAATCAATTATGAGATTATAAAACTATTTAAAGCGACTAATAAGGCTTTCGAAAGTATATGTGACTATAAATGAACTTTTCTTGCCAATGAATATCTTTTTCTGCACGTTTCAAGAGGTAAACATTCAGTTATAATCTGTTTTAATAAAAAATATAAAAAAATTTAACTTAAAATCAATTATGAGATTATAAAAAAAATTAAAGCAAGTAATAAGGCTTTCGAGGGCATAGGTGAGTATATATGGACTTTTCTCACCAATGAGTGGCTTTTTCAAGGTAGACATTCAATTATAATCTATTTTGATCAAAAATGAAAAAAAAACTTCAAGTCAATTATAAGATTATAAGGCCATTTAAAAAGAGAAATAAAGCTTTTAAAGGCATAGGTGGCTATAAGTTGACTTTTTCGTACCAATGAATATCTTTTTATTCACGTTTCCTAAGGTAGACATTCAATTATAATCTGTTTTAAAAAAATATATAAAAACATTCAACTTCAAATCAATTATGAGATTATAAAAATAATTAAAGCGAGTAATAAAGCTTCCGAAAGTATAAGTGACTGTAAATGGACTTTTCTTGCCAATGAATATCTTTTCTGCACGTTTCTTAAGGTGAATATTCAGTTATAATCTGTTTTAATAAAAATGTAAACAAATTCAACTTCAAATCAATTATGAGATTATAAAGATAATTAAAGTAAGTAATAGGACTTTTGAAGGCATGGATGAATATAAATAGACTTTTCTAAATAATGAATGGCATTTTCTTCACGTTTCTCAAAGTAGACATTTAATTATAATCTGATTTAACCAAAAATAAAAAAAAATCAACCTAAAGTCAATTATGAGATTGTAAAACCATTTAAAGCGAGTAATAAGGCTTTGGAAAGCATAGGTGATTATAAATGGACTTTTCTTCCCAATTAATATTGTTTTCTTCACATTTCATGAGGTAGACATTCAATTATAATCTGTTTTAATAAAAA
>NW_018399917.1:1034-1156 GCF_002168275.2 Theobroma umbraticum | reverse complement strand
CTCGCTTTAAATGGTTTTATAATCTCATAATTGATTTTAAGTAGAAGTTTTTTATATTTTGGGTTAAAACATACTAGAATTGAATGTTTACCTCGAGAAACATAAAGAAAAATGTATTCATT
>NW_018399917.1:866-1008 GCF_002168275.2 Theobroma umbraticum | reverse complement strand
CCATCCCTTTAAAAGCCTTATTACTCGCTTTAAATGATTTTATAATCTCATAATAGTTTTTAAGTAGAATTGTTTTATATTTTTGGTTAAAATAGACTATAATTGAATGTTTACTTCAAGAAACAAAAAGAAAAAGGCATTC
>NW_018399917.1:264-519 GCF_002168275.2 Theobroma umbraticum | reverse complement strand
TTTATAATCTCATTATTGATTTTAAATTAAATTGTTTTCATATTTTTGGTTTCAACAGACTATAATTGAATGTCTACCTTGAGAATGTGAAAAAAAAGGCATTCATTTTCAAAAAAAGTCAATTTATAGTCTCTTATTCCTTTAAAAGCCTTATTACTTACTTTAAATTATTTTATAATCTCATAATTGATTTAAGTTGGATTTTTTTAAATTTTTAGTTAAAACAGACTATAATTAAACGCTTGCCTCAGGAAA
>NW_018399917.1:0-133 GCF_002168275.2 Theobroma umbraticum | reverse complement strand
ATTTTTTCACATTTCTCATTGAAACAGACTATAATTGAATGTCCACATTAGGAAACGTGTAGAAAAAACCATTCATTTGGAAGAAAAGTCTATTTATAATCACCTATTCCTTCAAAAGCCTTACTACTCTCTT
>NW_018399916.1:1641-1807 GCF_002168275.2 Theobroma umbraticum | reverse complement strand
CTTTTGAAGGAATGAGTGACTATAAATAGACTTTTCTTCCCAATGAATGCATTTTCCTTCATGTTTCTTAAGGTAGACATTCAATTATGGTCAGTTTTAATAAAAAATATAAATAAAATTAAACTCAAAATCAATTTTGAGATTATAAAACCATTTAAAGTGAGTA
>NW_018399916.1:1470-1631 GCF_002168275.2 Theobroma umbraticum | reverse complement strand
TGATGGAATAGGTGACTATAAATAGACTTTTCTTGCTAATCAATGCCTTTTTTTTCATGTTTCTCAATGTAAACATTCAATTATAATCAATTTTAACCAAAAACATGAAAAAATTGAACTTAAAATCAATTTTGAGATTATAAAACTATTGAAAGTGAGTA
>NW_018399916.1:1175-1289 GCF_002168275.2 Theobroma umbraticum | reverse complement strand
ATTTCGAGGTAAGAAAACCATTTAAAGTGAGTAATAAGGCTTTTGAAGGAACGGATGACAATAAATAGACTTTTATTGCCAGTGAATGAGTTTTTCTTCATATTTCTTGATGTA
>NW_018399916.1:827-956 GCF_002168275.2 Theobroma umbraticum | reverse complement strand
TACATAGACTTTTCTTACCAATGAATGTATTTTCCTTATGTTTCTAGAGGGTGAGATTCAATTACAGTCAGTTTTAAAAAAAATGTAAAAACAATTGAACTCAAAATCAATTTTGCAATTATAAAACCA
>NW_018399916.1:315-431 GCF_002168275.2 Theobroma umbraticum | reverse complement strand
CATTCAATTATAGTCTGTTTTAACCAAAAATGTAAAATAAATTGAACCTAAAATCAATTATAAGATTATAAAACTGTTTAAAGTGAGTAATAAAGCTTTTGAAGGAATGGGTGACT
>NW_018399916.1:166-298 GCF_002168275.2 Theobroma umbraticum | reverse complement strand
GCCAATGAATGACTTTTTCTTCATGTTTCTCGATATAGACATTCAATTATAATCAGTTTTAACCAAGAATGTAAAAACAATCGAACTTAAAATAAATTTTGAGATTATAAAACTATTGAAAGTGAGTAATAA
>NW_018399916.1:0-141 GCF_002168275.2 Theobroma umbraticum | reverse complement strand
AAATGGACTTTTCTTGCCAATGAATATCTTTTTCTTCACATTTCTCATCGTAGATATTCAATTATAAATTGTTCTAATAAAAAATGCAAAACAATTCTACTTAAAATTAATTTTGAGGTTATAAAACTATTTAAAGTGAGT
>NW_018399915.1:2932-3133 GCF_002168275.2 Theobroma umbraticum | reverse complement strand
TTTAAATGGTTTTATAATCTCATAATTGATTTTAAGCTGAAGTTTTTTACATGTTTGGCTAAAACTGATAATATTTAAATGTCTACCTTAGAAAATAGAAAGAAAAAGCTATTCATTGGCAAGAATAGTCTATCTGTAGTCACCCATGCGTTCGAAAGCCTTATTATTCACTTTAAATGATTTTATAATCTCATAATTAAT
>NW_018399915.1:2678-2922 GCF_002168275.2 Theobroma umbraticum | reverse complement strand
ATTTTTTTATATTTTTTGTTAAAATATATTATATTTGAATGTCTACCTTGGGAAACGTGAGGCAAAAGTCATCCATTGGGAAGAAAAGTTCATTTAGTCACTTAAATCTTAGAAAGCCTTATTACTCGCTTTAAATAGTTTTATAATCCCTTAATTTATTTTAAGTTGAATTTTATTATATTTTTAGTTAAAACAGATAATATTTGGATGTCTATATAGGGAAACATGACGAAAAATCAATTCA
>NW_018399915.1:2055-2337 GCF_002168275.2 Theobroma umbraticum | reverse complement strand
TTACTTTGGGAAACATGAAGAAAAAGCTATTCATTGTCAAGAAAAGGCTATCTATAGTCACTCATGCCTTCGAAAGCCTTATTACTTGCTTTGAATAGTTTTTTAATCTCATAATAGATTTTAAGTTGAATTGTTTTGCTTTGTTTGTTACAATATATTGTAATTGAAAGTCTACCTTGGGAAACGTGAAGCAAAAGTTATCCATTGATAAAAACGTCCACTTATAGTCGCTTAAGTCTTCGAAAGCCTTATTACTTGCTTTAAATGGTTTTATAATCTTAT
>NW_018399915.1:1739-2045 GCF_002168275.2 Theobroma umbraticum | reverse complement strand
AAGTTGAATTTTTTTACATTTTTATCACAACAGATAATATTTGAATGTCTACATTGGAAAACATGAAGAAAAAGCCATCCATTGATGAGAAAAGTCTATCTATAGTCACTCACACCTTCGAAAGCCTTATTAGTCGCTTTAAATGGTTTTATAATCTCATGATTGGTTTTAAGCTAAATTGTTTTACATTTTTTGTTAAAATATATGATAATAGAATACTTTCCTCAAGAAATATGAAGCAAGAGTTATCCATTGGCAAGAAAAGTCCATTTATAGTCACTCAAATCTTTGAAAGCCTTATTACTC
>NW_018399915.1:1229-1729 GCF_002168275.2 Theobroma umbraticum | reverse complement strand
GTTTTATCATTTCATAATTGATTTTAAGTTGAATTTTTTTACATTTTTAGTTAAAACTGATAATATTTGATTGTCTACATTGGGAAAAGTGAAGCAAATCTCATTCATTGATAAGAAATAGCCATCTATAGTCACTCATGCCTTCGAAAACTTTATTAGTTGTTTTAAACAGTTTTATAATCACATAATTGATTTTAAGTTAAATTTTTTTACAATTTTTAGTTAAAATGTATTATAATAGAATGCCTTCCTTGAGAAACGTGAAGAAAAAGTTATCTGTTGACAAGAAATGTTCATTTATAGTCGCTTAAGTCTTCAAAAATCTTATTACTCACTGCAAATGGTTTTATAATCTCGTAATTGATTTTGAGTTGATTTTTTTATATTTTTGATTAAAACTGATAATATTTGAATGTCTACATTGGGAAACGTAAAGAAAAGGCCATTCATTGTCAAGAAAAGTTCATCTATAGTCACCCATCCGTTCAAAAGCCTTATTA
>NW_018399915.1:1040-1188 GCF_002168275.2 Theobroma umbraticum | reverse complement strand
TTGAATTGTTTTGTATTTTTTGTTAAAATATATTATAATTGAAAGTTTGCCATGGGAAATGTGAAGCAAAAGTTATCCATTGACAAGAAAAGTCTATTTATATTCACTTAAGTCTTCAAAAGCCTTATTACTCGCTTTAAATGGTTTT
>NW_018399915.1:868-1030 GCF_002168275.2 Theobroma umbraticum | reverse complement strand
AATTAATTTTAAGTTGAATTTTTTTATATTTTTGGTTAAAACAAATAATATTTAAATGTTTACTTTGGAAAATATAAAGAAAAAGTCATTCATTGATAAGAAAAGTCCATCTATAGTCACCCATGCCTTCGAAAGTCCTATTACTCACTTTAAATCGTTTTA
>NW_018399915.1:777-858 GCF_002168275.2 Theobroma umbraticum | reverse complement strand
ATTAATTTTAAGTTGAATTTTTTTATATTTTCTATTAAAAAAGATAATATTTGAATGTCTACATCAAGAAACATGAAGAAA
>NW_018399915.1:385-767 GCF_002168275.2 Theobroma umbraticum | reverse complement strand
TTAGCAAGAAAAGTCCATTTATAGTCACTGATGCATTCGAAAGCCTTATTACTCGCTTTAAATGGTTTTATAATGTCATAATTAAATTTAAGTTGTATTTCTTTACATTTTTTCTTAAAACAGATGATATTTAAATGTTTACCTCTGAAAACGAGAAGAAAAAACCATTCATTAGCAAGAAAAGTTCTTTTATAGTCACCCATACATTTGAAAGCTTTATTACTCACTTTAAATGGTTATCATCTAATAATTGATTTTAAGTTGAATGTTTTTACATTTTTTGTTAAAAAATATTATAATTAAATGTTTGCCTAGGGAAACATGAAGCAAAAGTTATCCATTGGAGAGAGAAGTCCATTTATAGTCGCTTAAGTCTTTGAAA
>NW_018399915.1:175-375 GCF_002168275.2 Theobroma umbraticum | reverse complement strand
TCGTTTTAAATGGTTTTATAATCTCGTAATTCATTTTAAGTTAAATTTTTATATATTTTTTTCTTAAAATATATTGTAATTGAATGTCTGCCTTAGAAAACATGAAATAAAAGTCATCCATTGGCAAGAAAAGTCCATTTATAGTCACTTAAGTCTTCGAAGGCCGTATTACTCGTTTTAAATGGTTTTATAATCTCATA
>NW_018399915.1:0-165 GCF_002168275.2 Theobroma umbraticum | reverse complement strand
AGTTGAATTTTTTTACATTTTTTGTCAAAACTGAAAATATTTGAATGTCTACATCAGAAAACATAAAGAGAAAACTATTCATTAACAAGAAAGGTCCGTCTATAGTCACACATGCTTTCAAAAGCCTTATTACTCGTTTTAAATGGTTTTATAATCTCATAATTT
>NW_018399914.1:1031-1152 GCF_002168275.2 Theobroma umbraticum | reverse complement strand
GCATGGGTGACTATAAATGGACTTTTCTTGCCAATGGATATCTTTTTCTTTATGATTCTTGAGGCAGACATTCAATTATAATCTATTTTAATAAAAAATATTAAAAAATTCAAATTAAAAT
>NW_018399914.1:290-507 GCF_002168275.2 Theobroma umbraticum | reverse complement strand
CATTCAATTATAATCTATTTTAATAAAAAATATAAAAAAATTCAAATTAAAATCTACTATGAAGTTATAAAATTATTTAATGCGAGTAATACGGCTTTTGAAGGCATGGGTGACTATAAACAGACTTTTCTTGGCAATGGATATCTTTTTCTTCATGTTTCTCGAGCCAAACATTCAATTATAATTTATTTTAATAAAAAATATAAAAAAATTCAAA
>NW_018399914.1:185-280 GCF_002168275.2 Theobroma umbraticum | reverse complement strand
TTATGACATTATAAAATCATTTAAAGCGAGTAATAAGGCTTTCGAAGGTATCAGTAACTATAAATGGACTTTTCTTGCTAATGGATATCTTTTTC
>NW_018399914.1:95-175 GCF_002168275.2 Theobroma umbraticum | reverse complement strand
TCAAGGTAAACATACAATTATATTCTGTTTTAATAATAAATATAGAAAAGTTCAATTTAAAACTAATTATGAGATTAAAA
>NW_018399914.1:0-85 GCF_002168275.2 Theobroma umbraticum | reverse complement strand
AGCAAGTAATAAGGCTTTCGAAGCTATGTGCGACTATAAATGGACTTTTCTTGCTAATGGATATCTTTTTCTTCATGTTTCTCGA
>NW_018399913.1:1157-1340 GCF_002168275.2 Theobroma umbraticum | reverse complement strand
CTATTCCTTCAAAAGCCTAATTACATGCTTTAAATGGTTTTCTAATCTCATAATGATTTTAAGTTGGATTTTTTTACATTTTTCATTAAAACAGACTATAATTGAACGTTGAACATAAGAAACGTGAAGAAATGAGCATTCATTGGCAAGAAAAGTTCATATATAGCCTCTCAATCCTTCAAA
>NW_018399913.1:1017-1147 GCF_002168275.2 Theobroma umbraticum | reverse complement strand
ACAATAATTGAATGTCTATTTCAAGAAATGTGAAGAAAATAGCATTCATTTGCAAGAAAAGTCTATTTATATCATTCCACTCCTTCAAAAGCCTTATTACTCACTTTAAATGGTTTTCTAATCTTATAAT
>NW_018399913.1:697-910 GCF_002168275.2 Theobroma umbraticum | reverse complement strand
ATGGTTTTGTAATCTCATAATTCATTTTAAGTTGAATTTTTTTACATTTTTCGTAAAAACAGACTACAATTGACTATCTATCTCAAGAAACATGAAGTAAGAGCATTCATTGATAAGAAAAGTCCATTTATAGTCACATATTCCTTTAAAAACCTAATTACACGCTTTAAATGGTTTTCTAATCTCATAATTAATTTTAAATTGAATTTTTTT
>NW_018399913.1:548-674 GCF_002168275.2 Theobroma umbraticum | reverse complement strand
AGAAAAGTTCATATATAGCCTCCCAATCCTTTAAAAGGCTTATTACTAGCTTTATATGGTTTTATAATCTACTAATTGATTTTAAGTTGAATTTTTTTATATTTATGATTAAAACAGATAATAATT
>NW_018399913.1:0-124 GCF_002168275.2 Theobroma umbraticum | reverse complement strand
TTTATATTTTTCATTAAAACAGACTATAATTGAATGTCTGCCTTCAGAAAAGTGTAGAAAAAAGCATTCATTGACAAGAAAAGTCCATTTATAGCCTCTCATTCCTTTAAAGGTCTTATTACCT
>NW_018399912.1:3731-3914 GCF_002168275.2 Theobroma umbraticum | reverse complement strand
TTTATAATCTTGTAATTGATTTTAAGTTGAATTATTTTATATTTTTTATTAAAATAGACTATGAGTGATTGTTTGCCTCTGAAAATGTTTAGAAAAAGCCATTCGTTGACAAGAAAAGTTTATTTATAGTCACTCATTCCTTCAAAAACATTATTACCTGCTTTAAATGGTTTTATAATCTCA
>NW_018399912.1:3643-3721 GCF_002168275.2 Theobroma umbraticum | reverse complement strand
TAAGTTGAATTTTTTTACATTTTTCTTTAAAATAAACTATAATTGAAAGACTGCATCAGGAAAGGTATAGAAAAAGCC
>NW_018399912.1:3550-3633 GCF_002168275.2 Theobroma umbraticum | reverse complement strand
AAGAAAAGTCCATTTATAGTCACCCATTTGACAAGAAAAGTCCATTTAGACTCGCCCATTGCTTCAAAAAGCTTATTACTCAC
>NW_018399912.1:3367-3540 GCF_002168275.2 Theobroma umbraticum | reverse complement strand
TTTATAATCTCATAATTGATTTTCAGTTGAATTGTTTTACATTTTTTGATACAACAGACTATAATTGATTGTCTACCTTGGGAAACGTGCAAAAAAAGCTATTCATTGAGAAGAAAAGCCCATTTATAATCACTCATTCCTTCAAAAGGCTTATTACCCGCTTTTAATGGTTT
>NW_018399912.1:3216-3350 GCF_002168275.2 Theobroma umbraticum | reverse complement strand
TTTTAAGTTGAATTTTTTTACATTTTTGTTAAAATAGACTATAATTGAATGTCTACCTCAGGAAACATGTAAAAAAAAGTCATTCATTAAGAAAAAAAGTCTACTTATGGTCACCCATTCCTTCAAAAGGCTTA
>NW_018399912.1:3064-3206 GCF_002168275.2 Theobroma umbraticum | reverse complement strand
TAAATGGTTTTATACTCTCATAATTGGTTTTGAATTGAATTTTTTTACAGTTTTAATTAAAACATACTACAATTGAATGTCTACCTTGAGACGCGTGAAGAAACAAGCATTCATTGACAAGAAAAGTCCATTTAGAGTCACC
>NW_018399912.1:2920-3054 GCF_002168275.2 Theobroma umbraticum | reverse complement strand
AAAAGCTTATTACTCGCTTTAAACGGTTTTATAATCTCGTAATTGATTTCAAGTTGAATTATTTTACATTTTTTATTGAAACAGACTATAAGTGATTATCTGTCTCGAGAAATGTGTAGAAAAAGCCATTCATT
>NW_018399912.1:2618-2763 GCF_002168275.2 Theobroma umbraticum | reverse complement strand
GATTTTAAGTTGAATTTTTTTACATTTTTTTAAAAACAGACTATAATTGAAAGCTTACCTCAGGAAAGGTCTAGAAAAAGTCATTCATTGTGAAGAAAAATCTATTTTTAGTCACCTATTCTTTCGAAAGCCTTATTACTCGGTT
>NW_018399912.1:2231-2434 GCF_002168275.2 Theobroma umbraticum | reverse complement strand
TCATCCATTCCTTCAAAAAGCTTATTACTCGCTTTAAATGGTTTTATAATCTCGATTGATTTTAAGTTTAATTTTTTACATTTTTTTTAAAACACACTATAATTGATTGTCTACCTTGAAAAACGTGAAGAAACAAGCATTCATTGACGAGAAAAGTCTATTTAGAGTCACCCATTCCTTCAAAAAGCTTATTACTCGCTTTA
>NW_018399912.1:2012-2204 GCF_002168275.2 Theobroma umbraticum | reverse complement strand
TTAAGTTGAATTTTTTTACATTTTTGATTAAAACATACTATAATTGAATGTTTAGCTTGAGAAACATGAAGAAACAAGCATTTATTGATAAGAAAAGTCCATTTAGAATCACCCATTGCTTCAAAAGGCTTATTACTTACTTTAAATAGTTTTATAATCCCATAATTGATTTTAAGTTGAATTTTTTTATAT
>NW_018399912.1:1878-1993 GCF_002168275.2 Theobroma umbraticum | reverse complement strand
ATAATTGAATGTTTACCTTGGGAAACGTATAGAAAAGCCATTCATTGAGAATAAAAGTCTATTAATAGTCACTCATTTCTTCAAAAGCCTTATTACCAGCTTTAAATGGTTTTAT
>NW_018399912.1:1742-1868 GCF_002168275.2 Theobroma umbraticum | reverse complement strand
TTGATTTTAAGTTGAATTTTTTTACATTGTTCTTTAAAACAGACTATAATTGAAAGCCTGCCTTAGGAAAGATGTAGAAACAGAAATTCATTAAGAAGAAAAATCCATTTTTAGTCACCCATTCTT
>NW_018399912.1:1270-1444 GCF_002168275.2 Theobroma umbraticum | reverse complement strand
TAATCTCATAATTGATTTTAAGTTGATTTTTTTTACATTTTTGATTAAAACATATTATAATTTAAATGTCTAGCTTGTGAAACATAAAGAAGTAACCATTCATTGAGAAGAAAAGTTCATTTAGAGTCACCAATTCTTTCAAAAAGCTTGTTACTCGCTTTAAATGGTTTTATA
>NW_018399912.1:1168-1260 GCF_002168275.2 Theobroma umbraticum | reverse complement strand
TGATTTTAAGTTTAATTTTTTTACATTTTTGTTTAAAATATACTATGATTAAATGTTTACCTCGAGAAACGTGAAGAAACAAGCATTCATTG
>NW_018399912.1:789-1158 GCF_002168275.2 Theobroma umbraticum | reverse complement strand
TCCATTTAGAGTTACCCATTCCTTCAAAAGGCTTATTACTCCCTTTAAATAGTTTTATAATCTCATATTGATTTTAAGTTGAATTTTTTTTTATTTTTTTGTTAAAACAGACTATAATTAAATTTGTACCTCAAAAAAAGTACAAAAAAAGCCATTCATTGAGAAAAAAAGTCCATTTATAGTCACTTATTAATTCAAAAGCTTTATTACCTGCTTTAAATGGTTTTGTATTCTTATAATTGAATTTAAGTTAAATTTTTTACATTTTTCTTTAAAATAGACTATAATTGAAAGCCTAACTCAGGAAACATATAGAAAAAGCTTGTTCATTGAGAAGAAAAGTCCATTTATAGTCACCCATTCCTTCAA
>NW_018399912.1:555-728 GCF_002168275.2 Theobroma umbraticum | reverse complement strand
TTAAGTTGAATTTTTTTATATTTTTGGTTAAAACAGACTATAATTAAATGTTTATCTCGAGAAACGTGCAAAAAAAGCTATTCATTGAGAATAAAAATCCATTTATAGTGACCCATTCCTCAAAAAGCTTATTACTCGTTTTAAATGGTTTTATAATCTCATAATTGATTTTA
>NW_018399912.1:334-537 GCF_002168275.2 Theobroma umbraticum | reverse complement strand
TTTTTATTAAAACATACTATAATTGAATGTTTACCTCGAGAAACATGAAGAAAAAAGCATCCATTGACAAGAAAAGTATATTTAGAGTCACCCATTCATTCAAAAAGCTTATTACTAGCTTTAAACGGTTTATAATCTCATAATTAACTTTAAGTTGAATTTTTTTTCATTTTTTGTTAAAAAAGACTATAAATGATTGTCTA
>NW_018399912.1:0-133 GCF_002168275.2 Theobroma umbraticum | reverse complement strand
TTATAATCTCATAATTGATTTTAAGTTGAATTTTTTTACTTTTTTTGTTCAAATAGACAATAATTGAATGTCTACCTCAGAAACGTGTAACAAAAGCCATTCATTAAGAAGAAAAGTCCATTTATAGTCACCC
>NW_018399911.1:823-1150 GCF_002168275.2 Theobroma umbraticum | reverse complement strand
AATTAGATGAAAATTGAAATAATATTTGTTGATTATGGTTGTTGAGATAATATTGTTCATGGAAGTAAACTTTGTTGATAAGAACATAAGTGATTTTTTTGAATTATTACTACCACCCTAGACTTCTCTTATTTTTTAATGGGTTCTCCTCTATTGTTAGGGTTAAAGGTTTTAGTGGTCGACTTATTGTTTTCTTTTATTATTATTTTTGTTTGATTCAATTTTTCTCTTGATTTTATTTATTTATTATTATTTAATAAATATTATTTACGAATTATGTGTTACTTATAAATTATTTGTTGAACTCTTTTTTTATAATTTATTATC
>NW_018399911.1:0-309 GCF_002168275.2 Theobroma umbraticum | reverse complement strand
ATTTATAAATTTGTATTAATATGAAATTACAAATTATATATTTTAAATGATATACCTTATATATTAATATTATAATATATGATAGTAAATATATTAAAGATTAATATGCTATAATTATTACATTTTAGTAATATTTTGTAATATAAAATGGTATGAATATATATATACAATTGAATAACATTATATATATGTTTAATTTATACATAAATATTACTATAGCTTATAATAAACTTTATTTATATGATTATACTTAATACCTTATTAATTATCACCTTAGTTTTTATAACATATTGTTTATAATTAGTTATT
>NW_018399910.1:2181-2292 GCF_002168275.2 Theobroma umbraticum | reverse complement strand
TTAAATTTTTATACATTTTTAATTAAAATATATTATAATTAAATATCTACCTTATGAAACGTGAAGCAAAAGCCATCCATTGATATGAAAAGTCCATTTATAGTCACTCAA
>NW_018399910.1:1667-1780 GCF_002168275.2 Theobroma umbraticum | reverse complement strand
CTTATTACTCGCTTTAAATGGATTTATAACCTCATATATGATTTTAAGTTAAATGTTTTTATATTTTTGGTTAAAACAGATTATAATTGTTTGTGTGCCTTGGGAAATGTGAA
>NW_018399910.1:979-1108 GCF_002168275.2 Theobroma umbraticum | reverse complement strand
GATTTTAAGTTGAATTTTTTTTATATTTTTAGTTAGAACAGATTATAATTGAATTTGTACCTTAGGAAACATAAAGAAAAAGCCATTCATTGCTAAGAAAAGTCCATTTATAGTCACCCAAGTCTTCAA
>NW_018399910.1:0-965 GCF_002168275.2 Theobroma umbraticum | reverse complement strand
GCTTTAAATGGATTTATAACCTCATATATGATTTTAAGTTGAATTCTTTTATATTTTTGGTTAAAACATATTATAATCGTATGTGTGCCTTGGGAAATGTGAAGGAAAAGCCATTATTAAGAAGAAAAGTCCATTTATAGTCACCATTCCTTTAAAAGCCTTACTACTCACTTAAAATGATTTTATAATCTCATAATTGATTTTAGATTGAATTTTCTTACGTATTTAGTTAAAACAGATTATAATTGAGTGTATGCCTCGAGAAACTTGAAGAAAAAGCCTTTCAATGACAAGAAAACCCTATTTATAGTAGTTCAGGCCTTCAAAAGCATTATCACTCACTTTAAATGCTTTTATAATCTCATAATTGATTTTAAGTTAAATTTTTGTACATTTCTAATTAAAATATATTATAATTAAATGTCTACCTTAGAAAACGCGAAGCAAAAGCCATCCATTGATATGAAAAGTCCTTTTATAGTCACTCAAACCTTCGAAAGCCTTATTACTCACTTTAAATAGTTTTATAATCTGATAATTTATTTTAAGTTGAATTTTTCTTATATTTTCAGTTAGAACAGATTATAATTGAATGTCTCCCTTGGGAAACATGAAGAAAAAGCTATTCATTGCGAAGAAAAGTCCATTTATAGTCACCCAAGTCTTCAAAAGCCTTATTACTTGCTTTAAATGGATTTATAACCTCATATACGATTTTAAGTTGAATTTTTTTATATTTTTGGTTAAAACGGATTATAATTGTTTGTGTGCCTTGGAAAATGTGAAGGAAAAGCTATTATTAGGAAGACAAGTCCATTTATAGTCACCATTCCTTTAAAAACCTTACTACTCACTTAAAATGATTTTATAATCTCATAATTGATTTTAGATTAAATTTTCTTACGTATTTGGTAAAATAGATTATAATTGAGTCTATGCCTCGAGAAACATGAAGAAAAAGCCTT
>NW_018399909.1:2657-2745 GCF_002168275.2 Theobroma umbraticum | reverse complement strand
TTGATTTTAAGTTGAATTGTTTTACATTTTTGGTTAAAACAGACTATAATTGAAAGTCTACCTTGAAAAACATGCAGAAAAAGACATT
>NW_018399909.1:2497-2647 GCF_002168275.2 Theobroma umbraticum | reverse complement strand
AAAAGTCCATTTAAAGTCATCCATTCCATCAAAAGCCTTATTACTCGTTTTAAACGATTTTATCATATCATAATTGATTTTAAGTTGAATGCTTTTAGATTTTTAGTTAATACGGACTATAATTGAATGTTTACCTTGAGAAACATAAAG
>NW_018399909.1:1926-2066 GCF_002168275.2 Theobroma umbraticum | reverse complement strand
TTTACATTATTGGTTAAAAAACATTACAATTGAATGTCTAGCTCAAGTAATAAAAAAAAAAGCTATTCAGAGTGAAGAAAAGTCCATTTATAGTCGTCCATTTCTTCAAAAGCCTTATTACTCACTTTAAATGGTTTTAT
>NW_018399909.1:1768-1916 GCF_002168275.2 Theobroma umbraticum | reverse complement strand
TTAATTTTAAATTGAATTTTTTTACATTTTTGGTTAAAACAGACTACAATGGAATGTCTACCATGAGAAACGTGAAGAAAAAAGTTTACATTGGCAAGAAAAGTCCATTTATAGTCTCATATTCTTTTAAAAGCCTTATTACTCGCTT
>NW_018399909.1:1634-1758 GCF_002168275.2 Theobroma umbraticum | reverse complement strand
TATAATCTCATAATTGATTTTGAGTTGAATATTTTAACTTTTTGGGTTAAAACAGACTATAATTGAATATTTATATCAAGAAACGTGAAGAAACAAGCATTCATTGATAAGAAAAGTCTATTTA
>NW_018399909.1:1509-1619 GCF_002168275.2 Theobroma umbraticum | reverse complement strand
TCAAAAGTCTTATTACTCGCTTTAAATTATTTTATAATCTCATAATTGATTTTACGCCAACTTTTTTCACATTTTTGGTTAAAACAGACTATAATTGAATGCTTACCTTG
>NW_018399909.1:1371-1484 GCF_002168275.2 Theobroma umbraticum | reverse complement strand
TTGAGAAGAAAGGTCCATTTATAGTCACCCATTCCTTCAAAAGCCTTATTACTCGTTTCAAATATTTTTATAATCTCATAATTGATTTTAAGTTGAATGTTTTTACATTTTTG
>NW_018399909.1:1089-1216 GCF_002168275.2 Theobroma umbraticum | reverse complement strand
TTTTTAGTTAAAACAGACTATAATTGAATGTCTACCTCAAGAAACATGAAGAAATAAGCATTCATTAGCAACAAAAGTAGATTTATAGTCTCCTATTCCTTTAAAAGCCTTATTACTCGCTTTAAAT
>NW_018399909.1:714-817 GCF_002168275.2 Theobroma umbraticum | reverse complement strand
TTTTTTTAAAACAGACTATAATTGAATGTCTACCTCAAAAAACATGAAGAAACAAACATTTATTGGCAAGATAAGTCCATTTATAGTCTCCTATTTCTTCAAA
>NW_018399909.1:532-704 GCF_002168275.2 Theobroma umbraticum | reverse complement strand
CTCGCTTTAAATAGTTTTATAATCTCAAAATTGATTTTAGGGTTAATTTGTTTTTACATTATTGTCTAAAATCGATTATAATTGATGTATAGCTCATGTAACGTAATGAAAAAGCTATTCATAGTGAAGAAAAGTCCATTTATTGTCACCCCTTCTTTCAAAAGTCATATTA
>NW_018399909.1:400-522 GCF_002168275.2 Theobroma umbraticum | reverse complement strand
ATGGTTTTATAATCTCGTAATTGATTTTAAGTTAAATTGTTTTTACATTTTTAGTTAAAACAGACTATATCTGAACGTCTACCTCGAGAAACATGAAGAAAAAGCCATTCACTGGCAAAAAA
>NW_018399909.1:142-237 GCF_002168275.2 Theobroma umbraticum | reverse complement strand
GAATATTATAATTGAATGTCTAGCTCGAGTAATGTGAAGAGAAAGACATTCATTAGCAAAAAAAGTCCATTTATAGCCTCTTATTCCTTCAAAAG
>NW_018399909.1:0-132 GCF_002168275.2 Theobroma umbraticum | reverse complement strand
CGCTTTAAATTATTTTATAATCTCATAATTGATTTTTAAAGGATTTTTTTCACTTTTTTGGTTAAAACAGACTATATTTGAATCTCTCCATCGAGAAATGTGAAGAAACAAGCATTCAATAGCAACAAAAGT
>NW_018399908.1:1363-1570 GCF_002168275.2 Theobroma umbraticum | reverse complement strand
AGGCTTTGAAGCACCAAACGGTGTGTTTTGAAAGGGATTTAGTGGGTTAGTGCGAATTATTTTCTTAATACATGTAATTATAAATAGGATATTTAATATCTCATACATATATATATATTAATTTATAAAGTTATATCATTTAAACTAAATAACATATTAATGCATGTTTATATATAATTACATATATATATAATTTGTATACACATA
>NW_018399908.1:888-1096 GCF_002168275.2 Theobroma umbraticum | reverse complement strand
GAGCAATTAGTTTATAATTTATGATTCAATAAAGTTTTCAAAATATATAAAAAAATAATAAACAAAGAAAAACATATTTATATTTTTAATATTATAAATATCAATATGTACATATTTAATATTATTGACATATTACCTTAAAGGATTATTAAAATTTTTAAAAAATGCTAATATATTTAAAATAAAAAAATAACAATATCGATAGAAT
>NW_018399908.1:325-810 GCF_002168275.2 Theobroma umbraticum | reverse complement strand
CTTATTCCAACTGAAAATTTCGTTAAAAAATTTAGTAAGTTTTAAATTTTTTTTTATCTCTAAACTTTTCGACGGATTTCCAACGGATTATTGTCTGTTGGAAATCTATCAAAAATTTCATTGCAAAGTTTGATGAGAGTAAATTTTTTTGAGGCCTTAAATTTTTCGATGGATTTTCAGAGGATTATTTTTCGTTGGAAAATTCCAACAGAAATCCGTTGGAAATTCCGTTAGAAAGTTTGGCGGGAGTAATTTGTTTTTGCACAAACAAAAATTTTGACGGATTTTCAATGAAATTTTTCAATTGAAAAAATTCCATTGGAAATCCGTCGAAAATCTGTTGAAAAAAATTAAAATAAATTTTCATTGGAATTTCGTTGGCAATTCGTTGAAAATTTCCAATGAAATTTTTTCTGTGTGAAACAATCAATTTTCTTGTAGGGTTTTTTGGCTTTTCACTATTTTATCAGTGTTTTATCAAGCAA
>NW_018399908.1:0-107 GCF_002168275.2 Theobroma umbraticum | reverse complement strand
TAAAGGAGAAATATAACAATCCACTTATTTTTCAGTCTTGAATAATATCGTTAATATTTAATACTAAAATTCAAATGAATTTGAAAATTGGTGTGAAACTTTTTTAT
>NW_018399907.1:5043-5170 GCF_002168275.2 Theobroma umbraticum | reverse complement strand
TTTATATCTTTTGCTGGAACAGGCAATAATGGAATGTCTACCTCAAAAAACATGAAGAAAAAAGTGTTCATTGACAAGAAAAGTCCATTTATAGTGATTTATTCTTTCAAAAGCCTTATTACTCACT
>NW_018399907.1:4868-5033 GCF_002168275.2 Theobroma umbraticum | reverse complement strand
TTATAATTTGAAAATTGATTTTAGTTGAATCTTTTTACATTTTTGGTTAAAACAAGTTATAATTGAATATTTATCTCAAGAAACGTGAAGAAAAAGTCATTCATTAGCAAGAATAGTCCGTTTATAGTCACTCATTCTTTCAAAAGTCATATTACTCACTTTAAA
>NW_018399907.1:4694-4858 GCF_002168275.2 Theobroma umbraticum | reverse complement strand
ATCTCATAATTGATTTTAATTTGAATTTTTTTTATTTTTTGTTAGAACAACTTATAATTGAATGCTTGCCTTAGCAAACGTGAAGAAAAAGGCATTTATTAACCAAAAAAGTCTATTTATAGTCAACTATTCCTTCAAAAGCCTTGTTACTCATTTTAAATAGT
>NW_018399907.1:4520-4684 GCF_002168275.2 Theobroma umbraticum | reverse complement strand
CATAATTGATTTTAGGTTGAATTTTTTTACATTTTTGCTGAAAACAGTATATAATTGAATGGTTGCCTTGAAAAACATGAAGAAAAAGCCATTCATTAGCTGGAAAAGTCTATTTATAGTCATTCATGCCTTCGAAAGCCTTGTTACTCACTTTAAATAATTTT
>NW_018399907.1:4128-4247 GCF_002168275.2 Theobroma umbraticum | reverse complement strand
TAATTGATTTTAATTTGAATATTTTTTCATTTTTTGTTAGAACAACTTATAATTAAATACATGGATTAGGAAACGTGAAGAAAAAAGCATTTATTGACTAGAAAAGTCCATTTATAGTA
>NW_018399907.1:3897-4055 GCF_002168275.2 Theobroma umbraticum | reverse complement strand
TTAGGTTGAATTGTTTTATATTTTTGCTTAAAACAGTCTATAATTGAATGGTTGTCTTAAGAAGTATGAAGAAAAAGTCATTCATTGACTAGAAAAATCCATTTATAGTCACCTATGCGTTCGAAAGTCTTGTTACTCACTTTAAATGGTTTTATATT
>NW_018399907.1:3592-3887 GCF_002168275.2 Theobroma umbraticum | reverse complement strand
ATTTTAAGTTGAATTTTTTAACATTTTTCATTAAAACAGAATACAATTGAACGTTTACCTTGAGAAACATGAAGAAAAAGGTATTTATTGGGAAGAAAAGTCCATTTATTGTTACTCATTCCTTCAAAGGTCTTATTACTCGCTTTAAATGATTTTATAAACTCATAATTGATTTTAAGTTGACTTTTTTGTATTTTTTATTAGAAAAAACTATAATTGAATGTCTGCGTCAGGAAACATAATGAAAAGGCATTCATTGGAAGAAAAGTCTATTTATAGTCACCCATTCTTTTTA
>NW_018399907.1:3165-3283 GCF_002168275.2 Theobroma umbraticum | reverse complement strand
TAAATTGTTATATAATCGCATAATTGATTTTAAGTTGAGTTTTTTGACATTTTTTATTAAAAAAGTTTATAATTGAATATTTATCTCGAGAAGTATGAAGAAAAAACCATTCATTGAC
>NW_018399907.1:2857-3155 GCF_002168275.2 Theobroma umbraticum | reverse complement strand
ATTTATAGTCACCCATTCCTTCAAAAGCCTTATTACTTACTTTAAATAATTTTATATTCTCATAATTAGTTTTATGTTGAATTTTTTTACATTTTTAGTTAAAACAGATTATAATTGAGTGTCGACCTTGAGAAACATGAAAGAAAAGGCAATCATTGACAAGAAAAGTCCATTTATAGTCACCTGTGCCTTTAAAAGTTGTATTGCTCACGTTAAATGGTTTTATAATCTCAAAATTGATTTTAAGTTAAATTGTTTTGCATTTTTTGTTAAAACAAATCATAATTGAATGTCTACC
>NW_018399907.1:2628-2847 GCF_002168275.2 Theobroma umbraticum | reverse complement strand
TGAAGAAAAAGTCATTCTTTGATAAAAAAAGTTCATTTATAGTAACATATTCCTTTAAAGGCCTTATTACTTACTTTAAATGGTTGTATAATTGCATAATTGATATTAAGTTGAATATTTTTACATTTTTTGTTAAAACAACTTATAATTGAATGTCTACCTTGGAAAACGTAAAAAAAGACATTCATTGACTAAAAAAGTCCATTTATAGTCATCCAT
>NW_018399907.1:2460-2618 GCF_002168275.2 Theobroma umbraticum | reverse complement strand
GCTTTATTACTCGCTTTAAATAATTTTGTAATCTCATAATTGATTTTAGGTTGAATTGTTTTTACATTTTTTATTAAAATAGATAATAATTGAGTGGCTACCTTAAGAAGCATGAAGAAAAAGTTATTCATTGACTAGAAAAGTCTATTTATAGTCAA
>NW_018399907.1:2223-2360 GCF_002168275.2 Theobroma umbraticum | reverse complement strand
TTAAATTGTTATATAATCGCATAATTGATTTTAAGTTGAGTTTTTTGACATTTTCGATTAAAAAAGTTTATAATTGAATATTTGTCTTGAGAAGTATGAAGAAAAAACCATTCATTGACTAAAAAAGTCATTTATAG
>NW_018399907.1:1783-1953 GCF_002168275.2 Theobroma umbraticum | reverse complement strand
TTAGTTTTATGTTGAATTTTTTTACATTTTTGGTTAAAACAGATTATAATTCAGTGTCTACCTTAAGAAACATGAAGGAAAAGGCAGTCATTGACAAGAAAAGTCCATTTATATTTATCCATTCCTTTAAATGCCTTAGTACTTGCTTTAAATGGTTTTAAAATCTCATA
>NW_018399907.1:1691-1773 GCF_002168275.2 Theobroma umbraticum | reverse complement strand
AGTTGAATTTGTTTACATTTTTGATTAAAACAGACCATAATTAAATGTCTACCTTAGAAAACATAAAGAAAAAGGTATTCAT
>NW_018399907.1:1533-1681 GCF_002168275.2 Theobroma umbraticum | reverse complement strand
GTCCATTTATAGTCACCCGTGCCTTTTAAAAGTCGTATTACTCACGTTAAATGGTTTTATAATCTCAAAATTAATTTTAAGTTAAATTATTTTACATTTTTTGTTAAAACAAATCATAATTGAATGTCTACCTCGAGAAACATGAAGA
>NW_018399907.1:1009-1145 GCF_002168275.2 Theobroma umbraticum | reverse complement strand
ATCTCATAATTGATTTTAGGTTGAATTTTTTTACATTTTTTTGTTAAAATAGATAATAATTGAATGGCTACCTCAAGAAGCGTGAAGAAAAAGTTATTCATTGACTAGAAAAGTCTATTTATAGTCAACCATACCT
>NW_018399907.1:682-792 GCF_002168275.2 Theobroma umbraticum | reverse complement strand
AGTTGAATATTTTTACATTCTTGGTTTAAATATATTATAATTGAATGTCTACCTTGAGAAACATAAAGAAAAAGTCATTCATTGGCAAGAAACGTCCATTTATAGTCACC
>NW_018399907.1:111-263 GCF_002168275.2 Theobroma umbraticum | reverse complement strand
CATTAAAACAAATTTTAATTGAATGTTTGCCTTAGAATACATAAATAAAAAGCTTTTCACTGGCAAGAAAAGCCCATTTATAGTCACCCGTTCCCTCAAAAGCTTTATTACACATTTTAAATAGTTTTATAATCTCATAATTAATTTTAAGT
>NW_018399907.1:0-101 GCF_002168275.2 Theobroma umbraticum | reverse complement strand
TACATTTTTTGTTAAAACAGATTATAATTGAATGTCTGCCTCTAGAAACATGAAGGAAAAGGCAACTATTGGCAAGAAAAGTCCATTTATAGTCACCCATT
>NW_018399906.1:23580-23708 GCF_002168275.2 Theobroma umbraticum | reverse complement strand
AAGCGTTATTACTCGCTTTAAATTGTTTTATAACTTCATCATTGATTTTAAGTTAAATTTTTTTTATATTTTTGTTTAAAATAGACTATAATTGAATGTCTACCTTGAGAAAAATGAAAAAGAAAAGG
>NW_018399906.1:23028-23186 GCF_002168275.2 Theobroma umbraticum | reverse complement strand
ATTGTTTTATAATCTCATAATTGATTTTAATTGAGTTTTGTTGCATTCTTCATAAAAATAGTCTATAATTGAATGCTTTCCTCGAGAAACATGTAGAAAAAAGTATTCATTAACAAGAAAAGTCCATTCATAGTCACCCATTCCTTCGAAAGCCTTAT
>NW_018399906.1:22585-22733 GCF_002168275.2 Theobroma umbraticum | reverse complement strand
ATCTCATAATTGATTTTAAGTTGAATTTTTTTTACATTTTTTGTTAAAATAGATAATAAATCAATGTCTACTTAGAGAAACATGAAGAAAAATACATTCGTTGGCAAGAAAAGTCCCTTTATAGTTGCCTATTCATTCAAAAGCCTTA
>NW_018399906.1:22034-22190 GCF_002168275.2 Theobroma umbraticum | reverse complement strand
TGAAAAACATGAAGAAAAAGCCATTCATTGAGAATAGAAGTCCATTTATAGTCACTGATCCTTTTAAAAGTCTTATTACATGCTTTAAATTTTTTATAATCTCATAACGATTTTAAGTTGAATTTTTTTTATTTTTTGTTAAAATAGACTATAATT
>NW_018399906.1:21933-22024 GCF_002168275.2 Theobroma umbraticum | reverse complement strand
CTCAATAAACGTGTAGCAAAAGCCATTCATTATTAACAGAAGTCCATTTATAGTCTCTCATTCCTTCAAAAGCCTTATTACTCGCTTTAAA
>NW_018399906.1:21744-21833 GCF_002168275.2 Theobroma umbraticum | reverse complement strand
AAAACGAGTAATAAGGCTTTTGAAAGAATGGGTGATTATAAATAGACTTTTCTTAGTAATGAACAGTTTCTTAATATTTCTCGAGGAAA
>NW_018399906.1:21597-21734 GCF_002168275.2 Theobroma umbraticum | reverse complement strand
ACGCTTTTGATGGAATGGGTGACTCTAAATTGACTTCTCTTGCTAATGAATGCCTTTTTCTTCATGTTTTCCGAGATAGACAATCAATTATAGTTTGTTTTAGCTAAAAATGTAAAAAAATTAAACTTAAAATCAAT
>NW_018399906.1:21206-21528 GCF_002168275.2 Theobroma umbraticum | reverse complement strand
AAAATATAACTTAAAATAAATTATAAGATTATAAAACAATTTAAATCGAGTATAACGCTTTTGAAGGAATGGGTGACTATAAATGGACTTTTTTCGTCAATGAATAGCATTTTTTTTATATTTCTCAAGGAAAGAATTCAATTATAGTCTATTTTAATGAAAAATGTAAAAAAATTTAACTTCAAAACAATTATCAGATTATAAAACTATTTAAAGCGAGTAATAAGGCTTTTGATGGAATGGGTGACTCTAAATGGACTTTTCTTGACAATGAATGCCTTTTTCTTCATGTTTTCTGAGGTAGACATTCAATTATAGTCTG
>NW_018399906.1:20715-20896 GCF_002168275.2 Theobroma umbraticum | reverse complement strand
AAAATGTAAAAAAATTTAATTTAAAATTAATTATGAGATTATAAAATAATTTAATACAAGTAATAAAGCTTTTGAAGAAATAGGTGACTATAAATGGACTTTTCATGCTAATGAATGTCTTTTTCTACATGTTTCTTGAGGTAGACATTCAATTATAGTCTGTTTTAAGCAAAAATGTAAA
>NW_018399906.1:20241-20375 GCF_002168275.2 Theobroma umbraticum | reverse complement strand
TAAGGCTTTTGAAAGAACGGATGACTATAAATAGACTTTTGTTATCAACGAATGGTTTTTCTACACGTTTATTGAGGCAAGCATTCAATTATAGTCTGTTTTAACTAAAAATATAAAAAAATTTAACTTAAAAT
>NW_018399906.1:19855-19990 GCF_002168275.2 Theobroma umbraticum | reverse complement strand
GAAAGAATGGGTGATTATAAATGGACTTTTCTTGCAAATGAATGCCTTTTCCTTCATGTTTCTCAAGGTAGATATTCAATGATAGTCTGTTTTAACCAAAAATGTAAAAAAATTTAACTTAAAATCAATTTTTAG
>NW_018399906.1:19694-19839 GCF_002168275.2 Theobroma umbraticum | reverse complement strand
AAGCGAGTAATAAGGCTTTTGAAGGAATAAATGACTATAAGTGGACTTTTCTTGTCAATGAATGTATTTTTCTTCACGTTTCTCAAGGTACACATTCAATTATAGTCTATTTTAAAAATGTAAAAAAATTCAACTTAAAATCAAT
>NW_018399906.1:19269-19446 GCF_002168275.2 Theobroma umbraticum | reverse complement strand
TCATTATGAGATTATAAAACAATTTATAGTGTGTAATAAGGCTTTTGAAAGAATGGGTGACTGTAAATGGACTTTTCTTCTCAATGAATGACTTTTTCTTCATGTTCCATGAGGTAGACATTTAATTATAGTATGTTTTATCCAAAAATGTAAAAAAATTTAACTTAAAATCAATTA
>NW_018399906.1:18740-18923 GCF_002168275.2 Theobroma umbraticum | reverse complement strand
ATGCATTTTTCTTCACGTTTCTCTAAGTAGACATTGAATTATAGTCTGTTTTAATAAAAAATATAAAGAAATTCAACTAAAAAATAATTATAAGATTACAAAACAATTTAAAGCGAGTAATAAGACTTTCGAAGGAATGGATGACTATAAATGCACTTTTCTTCTCAATGAATGATATTTTCT
>NW_018399906.1:18623-18730 GCF_002168275.2 Theobroma umbraticum | reverse complement strand
TTAGACAAGCATTCAATTATAGCCTGTTTTAAAGAAAAATATAAAAACATTCTACTTAAAATCAATTATGAGTTTATAAAACCAGTTAAAGCGAGTAATAAGACTTT
>NW_018399906.1:18419-18523 GCF_002168275.2 Theobroma umbraticum | reverse complement strand
TTTTAGTTGAATTTTTTTATATTTTTCATTAAAACAGACTATAATTGAATGCCTATCTAAGGAAACATTTAGAAAATATCATTCATTGAGAAGAAAAGTGCATT
>NW_018399906.1:18139-18409 GCF_002168275.2 Theobroma umbraticum | reverse complement strand
CATTCCTTCGAAAGCCTTATTACTCACTTTAAATTGTTTTGTAATCTTATAATTATTTTTTAGTTGAATTTCTTTACATTTTTGGTTAAAACAGACTATAATTCAATGTCTTCTTAAAGAAATGTGAAGAAAAACACATTCATTGGCAAGAAAAGTCTCTTTATAGTCATTGATTCCTTTAAAAGCCTTATTACTTGCTTTAAATTATTTAATAATCTCATAACTGATTTTAAGTTGAATTGTTTTTACATTTTTGGTTAAAACAGACTA
>NW_018399906.1:18006-18129 GCF_002168275.2 Theobroma umbraticum | reverse complement strand
TCTACTTAGAGAAACATGAAGAAAAACACATTCATTATCAAGAAAAGTCTCTTTATAGTCACCCATTCTTTCAAAAGCCTTATTTCTCGCTTTAAATTATTTTATAATCTCATAATTGATTTG
>NW_018399906.1:17836-17996 GCF_002168275.2 Theobroma umbraticum | reverse complement strand
TATTTCCATTTTTGGTTAAAACAGACAATAATTGAATGTCTACTTAGAGAAACATGAAGAAAACTACATTTGTGGGCAAGAAAAGTCCGTTTATAGTCACTCATTCCTTCAAAAGCCTTATTACACGCTTTAAATTGTTTTATAGTCTCATAATTGATTT
>NW_018399906.1:17755-17826 GCF_002168275.2 Theobroma umbraticum | reverse complement strand
TTTTTTACATTTTTGGATAAAATAGACTATAATTAAATATCTACCCCGAGAAACATGAAGAAAAAGCCATT
>NW_018399906.1:17537-17745 GCF_002168275.2 Theobroma umbraticum | reverse complement strand
AAAAGTCCATTTATAGTCACCCATCCCTTCAAAAGCCTTATTACACACTTTAAATTGTTTTATAATCTCATAATGATTTTAAGTTAAATTTTTTTATATGTTTGGTTAAAACAGACTATAATTGAATGCCTGCCTTAAAAAACAGATAGAAAAAGCCATTGATTGACAAGAAAAGTCTATTTATAGCCACCCATTCCTTCAAAAGCCT
>NW_018399906.1:17322-17527 GCF_002168275.2 Theobroma umbraticum | reverse complement strand
TTTAAATTGTTTTATATTCTCATAATTGATTTTAAGTTAAATTTTTTATATTTTTAATTAAAATAGACTATAATTGAATGTCTACCTTGAAAAATGTGAAGAAAAATACATTCATTGGTAAGAAAAGTCCATTTATAGTCATTCATTCCTACAAAAGCCTTATTACTCGCTTTAAATTGTTTTATAATCTAAAAATTGATTTTAA
>NW_018399906.1:16821-17178 GCF_002168275.2 Theobroma umbraticum | reverse complement strand
AATTGTTCTATAATCTCATAATTGATTTTAAGTTGAATTTTTTTACATTTTTTGATAAAAAAACTATAATTGAATGCTTGCCTCGAAAAACATGAAGAAAAAGCCAATCATTGAGAAGAGAAGTCCATTTATAGTCACCGATCCCTTTAAAAGCCTTGTTACATACTTTAAATTTTTTATAATCTCATAACGATTTTAAGTTGAATTTTTTTATATTTTTAGTTAAAACAGACTATAATTGATTGCTTGCCTCAATAAACCTATAGAAAAAGCCATTCATTGATAACAAAAGTCCATTTATAGTTATCTATTCCTTCAAAAGCCTTATTACTCTCTTTAAATGATTTTTTAATCTCA
>NW_018399906.1:16434-16656 GCF_002168275.2 Theobroma umbraticum | reverse complement strand
TAATCTCATAATTGATTTTAAGTTAAATTTTTTTACATTTTTGCTTAAAATAGACTATAATTGAATGTCTACCTCTTAAAACGTGTAGAAAAAAGTATTCATTAGCATGAAAAGTCCATTTATAGTCACCTATTCCTTCAAAAACTTTATTACTTGCTTTAAATTATTTTATAATTTCATAATTAATTTTAAATTAAATTTTTTTACATTTTTGGTTAAAAC
>NW_018399906.1:16306-16424 GCF_002168275.2 Theobroma umbraticum | reverse complement strand
GAAATGTCCATTTATAATCTCATAATAGGTTAAAACGTATTCATTGGAAAGAAAAGTTCATTTGTAGCCACTCATTCTTTCAAAATCCTTATTACTCGCTTTAGATTATTTTATAATC
>NW_018399906.1:16123-16296 GCF_002168275.2 Theobroma umbraticum | reverse complement strand
TTTTAAGTTGAATATTTTTACAATTTTGGTTAAAACAAACAATAATTGATTGTCTACATCAAGAAATATAAAGAAAAATTTATTTATAGTCTCCCATTCCTTTAAAAGTCCTATTACTTACTTTAAATTATTTTATAATATCATAATTGATTTTAAGTTGAATTTTTTTACAT
>NW_018399906.1:15577-15971 GCF_002168275.2 Theobroma umbraticum | reverse complement strand
CTTATTACTCGCTTTAAATTGTTTTATAATCTCATAATTGATTTAAAGTTAGATTTTTTTTAAATTTTTACTTAAAATAGACTATAATTGAATGTCTACATCAGAAAACATGAAGAAAAAGGCATTCATTGGCAAGAAAAGTCTATTTAGAGTCACTCATTCCATCAAAAGCCTTATTACTCGTTTTAAATAGTTTTATAATCTGATAATTGTTTTGAAGTTAAATTTTTTTATATTTTTTATTAAAATAGACTATAATTGAATTCTTGCCACGAGAAATATGAAAAAATACTATTCATTGACGAAAAAAGTCCATTTATAGTCACCCATTCCTTCAAAAGCCTTATACTCGATTTAAATTATTTTATAATCTCATAATTGATTTTAAGTTAAA
>NW_018399906.1:15421-15567 GCF_002168275.2 Theobroma umbraticum | reverse complement strand
TTTTTGGTTAAAACAGACTATAATTGAATATCTACTTAGAGAAAGATGAAGAAAATGCATTCGTTGGTAAGAAAAGTCCCTTTATAGTCACTCATTCATTCAAAAGTCTTATTACTCACTTTAAATTGTTTTATAATCTCATAATT
>NW_018399906.1:15221-15321 GCF_002168275.2 Theobroma umbraticum | reverse complement strand
CTATAAATGAACTTTTCTTCTCAATGAATGGCTTTTTTTTTCATGTTTTTTGAGGCAACCATTCAATTATAGTATGTTTTAACTAAAAATGTAAAAAAAT
>NW_018399906.1:15055-15211 GCF_002168275.2 Theobroma umbraticum | reverse complement strand
ATCAATTATGAGATTATAAAACAATTTAAAGCGAGTAGTAATTCTTTTGAAGGAATGGGTGGCTATGAATGAACTTTTCTTGTTAATGAATAGCTTTCTCTGCACGTTTCTCAAGGTAAGCATTCAATTATAGACTGTTTTTATGAAAAATGCAAA
>NW_018399906.1:14630-14777 GCF_002168275.2 Theobroma umbraticum | reverse complement strand
TTTAAAGCGAGTGATAAGGCTTTTGAAAGAATGGATGACTATAAATGGACTTTTTTTATCAATGAGTGGCTTTTTCTACATGTTTATTGAGGCAGGCATTCAATTATAGTTTGTTTTAACCAAAAATATAAAAAAATTCAACTTAAA
>NW_018399906.1:14474-14608 GCF_002168275.2 Theobroma umbraticum | reverse complement strand
TTTAAAGCATGTAATAAGGCTTTTAAAGGGATCGGTGACTATAAATGGACTTTTCTTCTCAATGATTGGCTTTTTCTTCATGTTTCTTAAGGTAGACATTCAATTATAGTCTGTTTTAGCTAAAAATGTAAAAA
>NW_018399906.1:14256-14464 GCF_002168275.2 Theobroma umbraticum | reverse complement strand
AAATCAATTATGAGATTATAAAATAGTTTAAAGCGAGTATTAAGGCTTTTGAAGGAATGGGTGGCTCTGAATGACTTTTCTTGTTAATGAATAACTTTCTCTACACGTTTCTCAAGGTAAGCATTCAATTATAGACAGTTTTTATGAAAAATACAAAAAAAACTCAACTTAAAATCAATTATGAGATTATAAAACAATTTAAAGCAAG
>NW_018399906.1:14131-14234 GCF_002168275.2 Theobroma umbraticum | reverse complement strand
GGTGACTATAAATGGATTTTTCTTGCCAATGAATGCCTTTTTCTTCATGTTTCTCTACGTAGACATTCAATTATAGTCTGTTTTAACTATAAATGTAAAAAAA
>NW_018399906.1:13960-14121 GCF_002168275.2 Theobroma umbraticum | reverse complement strand
AATCAATTATGAGATTATAAAATAATTTAAAGCGAGTAATAACGCCTTTGAAGAAATTGGTGACTATAAATAGACTTTTCTTAGCAATGAATACCTTTTTCCTCATGTTTCTTTAGGTAGACATTCAATTATAGTCTGTTTTAACTAAAAATGTAAAAACC
>NW_018399906.1:13722-13860 GCF_002168275.2 Theobroma umbraticum | reverse complement strand
CAAAAGCTTTATTACTCGTTTTAAATTATTTTATAATCTCATAATTGATTTTAAATCAAATATTTTTACAGTTTTGGTTAAAACAGACAATAATTGAATGTCTACATCAAGAAATGTAAAGAAAAACACATTCATTGA
>NW_018399906.1:13211-13377 GCF_002168275.2 Theobroma umbraticum | reverse complement strand
AAATTGTTTTATAATCTCATAATTGATTTTAAGTTAAATTATTTTATATTTTTATTTAAAACAGACTATAATTGAATGTCTACCTCGGGAAACATGAAGAAAAAAGCATTCATTATCATGAAAAGTCCATTTATAATCACCTATTCCTTTAAAAGCTTTATTACTT
>NW_018399906.1:12429-12632 GCF_002168275.2 Theobroma umbraticum | reverse complement strand
TTTTATGATCTCATAATTGATTTTCAGTTGATTTTTTTTGCATTTTTCATTACAACAGTCTATAATTGAATGCTTGTCTCGAGAAACATATAGAGAAAGCCATTCATTAACAAGAAAAGTCTATTCATAGTCACTCATTCCTTTAAAAGCCTTACTACTAGCTTTAAATTATTTTATAATCTCATAATTGATTTTAACTTGAA
>NW_018399906.1:11885-12130 GCF_002168275.2 Theobroma umbraticum | reverse complement strand
AAATGCATTCGTTGGCAAGAAAAGTCCCTTTATAGTCACCCATTCCTTCAAAAGGCTTATTACATGCTTTAAATTGTTTTATAATCTCATAATTGATTTTAAAATGAAGGTTTTTACATTTTTAGTTAAAATAGAATATAATTGAATATCTACCTCAAGAAACATGAAGAAAAAGGCATTAATTGCTAAGAAAAATCTATTTATAGTCACTAATTCTTTTAAAAGCCTTATTACTCGCTTTAAAT
>NW_018399906.1:11710-11820 GCF_002168275.2 Theobroma umbraticum | reverse complement strand
ATTGATAAGAGAAGTCCATTAATAGCCACCCATCCCTTTAAAAGCCTTATTACTAACTTAAAATTATTTTATAATCTCATAATTGATTTTAAGTTGAATTTTTTTATATT
>NW_018399906.1:11559-11700 GCF_002168275.2 Theobroma umbraticum | reverse complement strand
ACATAATATAATTCAATGTCTACTTAGAGAAACGTGAAGAAAAACGCATTCATTGACAAGAAAAGTCTTTTTATAGTCACTCATTCTTTTAAAAGACTTATTACTCGCTTTAAATTATTTTATAATCTCATAATTCATTTT
>NW_018399906.1:10835-10967 GCF_002168275.2 Theobroma umbraticum | reverse complement strand
TTTGGTTAAAATAGACTATTATTGAATGTCTACCTTGAGAAACATGAACAAAAAACTATTCATTACCAAGAAAAGTTAATTTATAGTCACTCATTCCTTCAAAAGCCTTATTACTCGTTTTAAATTGTTTTA
>NW_018399906.1:10629-10735 GCF_002168275.2 Theobroma umbraticum | reverse complement strand
GAAGGAATTGGTGACTATAAATAGATTTTTCTTAACAATGATTGCCTTTTCTTCTAATTTTTTGAGGTAGACATTCAATTATAGTCTGTTTTAATCAAAAATGTAA
>NW_018399906.1:10523-10619 GCF_002168275.2 Theobroma umbraticum | reverse complement strand
CTTAAAATCAATTATGAGATTATAAAATAATTTAAAGCGTGTAATAAGGTTTTTGAAGAAATTGGTGACTATAAAGGGACTTTTCTTGCCAACGAA
>NW_018399906.1:10408-10513 GCF_002168275.2 Theobroma umbraticum | reverse complement strand
TTCACATTTCTCTAAGTAGACATTTAATTATACGCTATTTTAACCCAAAATTTAAAAAATTCAACTTCAAATCAATTATGAGATTATAAAACCATTTAAAGTGAG
>NW_018399906.1:10294-10398 GCF_002168275.2 Theobroma umbraticum | reverse complement strand
TTTGAAGGAATGAGTGACTATAAATGGACTTTTCTTGTCAATGAATGGCTTTTCGTACGCGTTTCTTGAGGCAGACATTCAATTATAGTCTGTTTTAACCAAAA
>NW_018399906.1:10185-10284 GCF_002168275.2 Theobroma umbraticum | reverse complement strand
ATTCAACTTAAAATCATTATGAGATTATAAAATAATTTAAAGTGCGTAATAAGGCTTTTAAAGGGATGGGTGACTATAAATGGATTTCTCTTCTCAATA
>NW_018399906.1:9735-9903 GCF_002168275.2 Theobroma umbraticum | reverse complement strand
AGGAATGGGTGACTATGAATGCACTTTTCTTGTTAATGAATGACTTTCTCTACACGTTTCTCAGGGCAAACATTTAATTATAGACTGTTTTAATGAAAAATATAACAAAACTCAACTTAAAATCAATTAATAGATTATAAAATCACTTAAAGCGAATAATAAGACTTT
>NW_018399906.1:9450-9725 GCF_002168275.2 Theobroma umbraticum | reverse complement strand
AGTGACTATAAATGGATTTCTCTTGCCAATGAATGGCTTTTTCAACATGTTTCTCTAAGTAGATATTCAATTATAGTTTGTTTTAACAATAAATGTAAAAAAATACCACTTAAAATCAATTATTAGATTATAAACCAATTTAAAGCGAGCAATAAGGGTTTTGAAAGAATGGATGATTATAAATGGATTTTTCTTACCAATGAATTCTTGTTTTTTTACGTTTCTTAAGGTAGACATTTAATTATAGTCTATTTTAACAAAAAATATAAAAAAAT
>NW_018399906.1:9034-9239 GCF_002168275.2 Theobroma umbraticum | reverse complement strand
AGACAAGCATTCAATTATAGTCTGTTTTAACAAAAAATGTAAAACATTTCAGCTTAAAATCAATTATGAGATTGTAAAACTGGCTTTTGCAGGAATGGGTGATTATAAATAGATTTTTCTGCTGTATGAATGGCTTTTTTTGCATGTTTCTCAAGATAGACACTCAATTGTAGTCCATTGTAAGCAAAAATGTAAAAAAATTTAA
>NW_018399906.1:8749-9024 GCF_002168275.2 Theobroma umbraticum | reverse complement strand
ATTATGAGATTATAAAATAATTTAAAGCAAGTAATAAGGCTGTTGAAAGAATAAGTGACTATATATAGACTCTTCTTGCAAATAAATGCCTTTTTCTTCATGTTTCTCTAAGTAGACAATCAATTATAGCCTGTTTTCACTAAAAATGTAAAAAAATTTAACTTAAAATCAATTATGAGATTATCAATTATGACATTCAATTATTGTCTATTTTAACCAAAACTATAAAAATATTCAATTTAAAATCAATTATGAGATTATAAAATAATTTAAAG
>NW_018399906.1:8607-8739 GCF_002168275.2 Theobroma umbraticum | reverse complement strand
GGCTTTTAAAAGAATGGGTGACTATAAATGAACTTTTCTTTCCAATGAATACGTTTTAACCTATTATGAGATTATAAGTGGACATTTCATTATAGTCTGTTTTAACCAAAAATGTAAAAAAATTTAATTTAA
>NW_018399906.1:8436-8582 GCF_002168275.2 Theobroma umbraticum | reverse complement strand
AAGCAAGTAATAAAGCTTTTGAAGGAATAGGTGACTATAAATGGACTTTTGATGCTAATGAATACCTTTTTCTACATCTTTCTCGAGGTAGACATTCAATTATAGTCTGTTTTAAACAAAAATGTAAAAAGATTTAACTTAAAATC
>NW_018399906.1:8245-8426 GCF_002168275.2 Theobroma umbraticum | reverse complement strand
TTATAAAACAATTTAAAGCGAGTAGTAAGGCTTTTGAAGCAATGGGTGACTATAAAGGGAGTTTTCTTGTCAACGAATCTGTTTTTCTTCATGTTTCTCTAATTAGACATTTAATTATAAACTGTTTTAGTCAAAAATGTAAAAAATTTCAAATTAAAATCAATTATGAGATTAAAAAATT
>NW_018399906.1:8093-8235 GCF_002168275.2 Theobroma umbraticum | reverse complement strand
AGTAATAAGGCTTTTGAAGGAATGGGTGATTATAAATGGTCTTTTCTTGATAATGAATGGCTTTTTCTTCATGTTTCTTGAGGCAGATATTCAATTATAGTTTGTTTTAACCAAAAATGTAAAAAAAATTCAACTCAAAATC
>NW_018399906.1:7875-7993 GCF_002168275.2 Theobroma umbraticum | reverse complement strand
CCTTGAGAAACGTGTAGAGAAAGCTATTCATTAACAAGAAAAGTTCATTCATAGCCATCCATTCCTTCAAAAGCCTTACTACTCGCTTTAAATTATTTTATAATCTTATAATTGATTT
>NW_018399906.1:7767-7865 GCF_002168275.2 Theobroma umbraticum | reverse complement strand
TTTTTTGCATTTTTAGTTAAAACAGACTATAATTGAATGGTTGGCTCAAAAAACATGAAAAAAAAAGCCATTCATTGAGAAGAAAAGTTCATTTATAG
>NW_018399906.1:7353-7684 GCF_002168275.2 Theobroma umbraticum | reverse complement strand
TGATTTTAAGTTGAAATTTTTTACATTTTTGGTTAAAACAAACTATAATTGAATATCTACCTCATGAAACATGAAGAAAAAGCCATTCATTACCAAGAAAAAATCATTTATAATCATCCATTCCTTCAAAAGCCTTATTACTCGCTTTAAATAATTTTTTAATCTCAAAATTGATTTTAATTTGAAATTTTTTACATTTTTGACTAAAATAGTTTATAATTAAATGTCTACTTAGAGAAACATGAAAAAAAACACATTTGTTGATAAGAAAACTCCCTTTATAGTCACCCATTGCTTCAAAAGCCTTATTACTCGCTTTAAATTGTTTTAT
>NW_018399906.1:7159-7272 GCF_002168275.2 Theobroma umbraticum | reverse complement strand
AGAAAAAGGCATTCATTAGCATGAAAAGTCCATTTATAGTCACCTATTCCTTCAAAAGTTTTATTACTTGCTTTAAATTATTTTATAATCTCATAATTAATTTTAAATTAAAT
>NW_018399906.1:6769-6984 GCF_002168275.2 Theobroma umbraticum | reverse complement strand
CATTTATAGTCACCCATTCTTTTAAAAGCCTTATTACTCGCTTTAAATTATTTTGTAATCTCATAATTGATTTTAAATTGAATATTTTTACAGTTTTGGTTAAAACAGACAATAATTGAATGTTTACATTAAGAAACGTAAAGAAAAACACATTCATTGACAAGAAAAATTTATTTATAGTCACCCATTCCTTTAAAAGCCCTATTACTCACTTT
>NW_018399906.1:6600-6759 GCF_002168275.2 Theobroma umbraticum | reverse complement strand
ATAATGTCATAATTGATTTTAAGTTAAATTTTTTTACATTTTTGCTTAAAACAAACTACAATTAAATGCCTACCTTAAGAAACGTGTACAAAAAGCCATTCATATAGAAGAAAAGTTTATTTATAGTCACCCATTCTTTCAAAAGCCTTATTACTCGCT
>NW_018399906.1:6040-6255 GCF_002168275.2 Theobroma umbraticum | reverse complement strand
GTCACCCATTCTTTCAAAAGCCTTATTACTCGCTTTAAATTATTTTATAATGTCGAAATTGATTTTAAGTTGAAATTTTTTACATTTTTATTTAAAATAGACTATAATTGAATGTCTACCTCAAGAAACAGGAAGAAAAAGGTATTCATTGCTAAGAAATTTCTATTTATAGTCACCAATTCCTTCAAAAGCCTTATTACTCGTTTTAAATTGTT
>NW_018399906.1:5917-6025 GCF_002168275.2 Theobroma umbraticum | reverse complement strand
TGATTTTAAGTTAAATTTTTTTACATTTATAGTTAAAACAGACTATAATTGAATATCTACTTAGAGAAACATGAAGAAAAAAACATTCATTGGCAAGAAAAGTCCATT
>NW_018399906.1:5649-5907 GCF_002168275.2 Theobroma umbraticum | reverse complement strand
CATTCCTTCAAAAGCCTTATTACTTGCTTTAAATTGTTTTATGATCTTATAATTGATTTTCAGTTGAGTTTTTTTGCATTTTTCATTACAACCGTCTATAATTGAATGCTTGCCTCGAGAAACATATAGAAAAAGTCATTCATTAACAAGAAAAGTCTATTCATAGTCACTCATTCCTTTAAAAGCCTTATTACTAGCTTTAAATTATTTTATAATCTCATAATTGATTTTAGCTTGAATTTTTTTATATTTTTGGTT
>NW_018399906.1:5475-5639 GCF_002168275.2 Theobroma umbraticum | reverse complement strand
ATAATTGAATGTCTACCTTAAGAAAGATAAAGAAAAAGCTATTCATTGAGAAGAGAAGTCCATTTATAATCACCCATTCCTGAAAAAGCCTTATTACTCGCTTCAAATTGTTTTACAACCTCATAATTGATTTTAAGTTGAATGTTTTTATATTTTTTGTTAAA
>NW_018399906.1:5357-5465 GCF_002168275.2 Theobroma umbraticum | reverse complement strand
ATTGAATGCTTGCCTCAAGAAACATGTAGAAAAAGCCATTTATTAATAAGAAAAGTCGATTTATAGTCACCAATTCCTTTCAAACCCTTATTACTCACTTTAAATTAT
>NW_018399906.1:5195-5347 GCF_002168275.2 Theobroma umbraticum | reverse complement strand
CATAATTGATTTTAAGTTGAATTTTTTACATTTTTAATTAAAACAGACAATAATTAAGTATCTGCTTAGAGAAACATAAGGAAAAATGTGTTCGTTGGCAAGAAAAGTACCTTTATAGTCACTCATTCCTTCAAAAGGCTTATTACACGCTT
>NW_018399906.1:5029-5112 GCF_002168275.2 Theobroma umbraticum | reverse complement strand
CCTCAAGAAACATGAAGAAAAAGGCATTCATTGCTAAGAAAACTCTATTTATAATCACTAATTCTTTTAAAAGCCTTATTACT
>NW_018399906.1:4826-5019 GCF_002168275.2 Theobroma umbraticum | reverse complement strand
TGTTTTATAATCTCATAACTGATTCTAATTTCAATTTTTTTACATTGTTTGTTAAAACTATAATTGAATGTCTACCTTAAGAAACATGAAGAAAAAGCCATTCATTAAGAAGAGAAGTCCGTTAATAGCCACCCATCCTTTAAAAGCCTTATTACTCACTTAAAATTATTTTATAATCTCATAATTGATTTTA
>NW_018399906.1:4521-4816 GCF_002168275.2 Theobroma umbraticum | reverse complement strand
TTTTACATTTTTGATTAAAACATAATATAATTCAATGTCTACTTAGAGAAACATGAAGAAAAACACATTCGTTGACAAGAAAAGTCCTTTTATAGTCACTCATTCCTTTAAAAGACTTATTACTCGCTTTAAATTATCTTATAATCTCATAATTCATTTTAAGATGAATTTTTTATATTTTTAGTTAAAACATACTATAATTGAATGTATATCTCAAGAAACGTGAAGAAAAAGCCATTCATTGCCAAGAAAAGTCCATTTATAGTCACTCATTCCTTCAAAAGTCTTATTACTC
>NW_018399906.1:4370-4506 GCF_002168275.2 Theobroma umbraticum | reverse complement strand
ATAATCTCATAATTGATTTTAAGCTGAATTTTTTACATTTTTGGTTAAAACAGACTATAATTCAATGTCTACTTCAAGAAACATGAAGAAAAACGTATTCGTTGGTAAGAAAAGTCCCTTTATAGTCACCCATTCC
>NW_018399906.1:4194-4360 GCF_002168275.2 Theobroma umbraticum | reverse complement strand
TTATTACTCGCTTTCAATTATTTTATAATCTCATAATTGAATTTAAGTTAAATTTTTAAATATTTTTGGACAAAACAGACCATAATTGAATGCTTGCCTAGAGAAACTTGAGGAAAAAGCTATTCATTGAGAAGAAAAGTCCATTTATAGTCACCCATTCTTTCAA
>NW_018399906.1:3844-3995 GCF_002168275.2 Theobroma umbraticum | reverse complement strand
ATAATTGATTTTAAGTTAAATTTTTTTAAATTTTTAGTTAAAACAGACTATTATTGAATGTCTACCTTGGGAAACATGAAGAAAAAGCCATTCATTACTAGGAAAAGTCCATTTATAGTCGTCCATTCTTTCAAAAGTCTTATTACTCGCT
>NW_018399906.1:3680-3834 GCF_002168275.2 Theobroma umbraticum | reverse complement strand
TTATAATCTCATAATTGATTTAAAGTTGAACTGTTTTATATTTTGGGTTAAAATAGACTATAATTGAATGTTTATCTTGGGTTAAAAGGCATTCATTGCCAAGAAAAGTTAATTTATAGTCACTCATTCCTTCAAAAGCCTTATTACTCGCTTT
>NW_018399906.1:3229-3670 GCF_002168275.2 Theobroma umbraticum | reverse complement strand
ATAATCTCATAATTGATTTTAAGTTAAATTTTTTTATATTTTTACTTAAAACAGGCTATAATTGATTGTCGACTTAGAGAAACATGAAGAAAAAGGCATTTATTTGCAAGAAAAGTTTATTTATAGTCACTTATTCTTTCAACTGCCTTATTACTCGCTTTAAATTATTTTATAATCTCATAATTGGTTTTAAGTGAAATTTTTTTACATTTTGCTTACAATGGATTGCAATTGAGTGTCTATCTCGAGAAACATGTAGAAAAAGCCATTCATACAGCAGAAAAATCCATTTATAATCACCCATTCCTACAAAAGCCTTATTACTCACTTCAAATTGTTTTACAGTCTCATAATTATTTTAAGCTGAATTTTTTTACATTTTTTGTTAAAATAGACTATAATTGAATGCTTGTCTCAAGAAACGTGTAGAAAAAGCCATTT
>NW_018399906.1:2969-3165 GCF_002168275.2 Theobroma umbraticum | reverse complement strand
TAAGAAAAGTCCATTTATAATCATCCATTCACCCTAAACCCTTATTGCTCGCTTTAAATTGGTTTATAATCTCATAATTGATTTTAAGTGGTATTTTTTTACATTTATAGTTAAAACAAACTATAATTGAATATCTACTTAGAGAAACATGTTGAAAAAAGCATTCATTGGTAAGAGAAATCCATTTATAGTCACT
>NW_018399906.1:2791-2959 GCF_002168275.2 Theobroma umbraticum | reverse complement strand
AAAGTCTTATTATTCGCTTTAAGTGGTTTTATAATCTATTAATTGATTTTAAGTTGAGTTTTGTTATATTTTTCATTAGAACAGTCTATAATTAAATGTTTGCCCTGAGAAACATGTAGAGAAAGTCATTCATTAACAAGAAAAGTGCATTCATAGTCACCCATTCCT
>NW_018399906.1:2550-2691 GCF_002168275.2 Theobroma umbraticum | reverse complement strand
TGAAGGAATTGGTGACTATAAATAGATTTTTCTTAACAATGATTGCCTTTTCTTTATGTTTTTAGAGGTAGACATTCAATTATAGTATGTTTTAAGCAAAAATGTAAAAAACTTCAACTTAAAATCAATTATGAGATTATA
>NW_018399906.1:2337-2462 GCF_002168275.2 Theobroma umbraticum | reverse complement strand
AAAGTGAGTAATAAGGCTTTTGAAGGAATGAGTGACTATAAATGGACTTTGCTTATCAATGAATGGCTTTCTCTATGCGTTTCTTGAGGCAGACATTCAATTATAGTCTATTTTAATCAAAAATG
>NW_018399906.1:2119-2258 GCF_002168275.2 Theobroma umbraticum | reverse complement strand
ATGGATGGGTGACTATAAATGGACTTCTCTTCTCAATAAATGATTTTTTCTTCATATTTCTTAAGGTAGACATTCAATTATTGTATTTTTTAACTAAAAATGTAAAAAAATTCAACTTAAAATCAATTATGAGATTATA
>NW_018399906.1:1910-2103 GCF_002168275.2 Theobroma umbraticum | reverse complement strand
GTAATAAGGCTTTTGAAGGAATGGGTGACTATGAATACACTTTTCTTGTTAATGAATGGCTTTCTCTATACGTTTCTCTAAGCAAACATTTAATTATAGACTGTTTTAATGAAAAATATAAAAAAACTCAACTTAAAATTAATTAATAGATTATAAAACCACTTAAAGCGTGTAATAAGGCTTTTGAAGGAAT
>NW_018399906.1:1547-1787 GCF_002168275.2 Theobroma umbraticum | reverse complement strand
AAGCGAGCAAGAAGGGTTTTGAAGGAATAGGTGATTATAAATGGACTTTTCTTAGCAATGAATTCCATTTTTTTTACGTTTCTTAAGGTCGACATTTAATTATAGCCTATTTTAACCAAAAATATAAAAAAATTCAACTTAAAATCAGTGATGAGGTTATAAAATAATTTAAAGCGAGTAATAATAGTTTGGAAGGAATTGGTGACTATAAATAGACTTTTCTTATTAATAAATGGCTTT
>NW_018399906.1:1317-1513 GCF_002168275.2 Theobroma umbraticum | reverse complement strand
AGTCTGTTTTAACAAAAAATGTAAAAAAATTCAACTTAAAATCAATTATTAGATAGTAAAACAATTTGAAACGAGTAATAAGGCTTGTGCAGGAATGGATGATTATAAATGGACTTTTCTATCGTATGAATAGCTTTTTCTTCATGTTTCTTGAGATACACACTCAATTATAGTCTGTTGTAAGCAAAAATGTAAA
>NW_018399906.1:1014-1147 GCF_002168275.2 Theobroma umbraticum | reverse complement strand
ATAAGGCTGTTGAAGGAATGAGTGACTATAAATAGATTTTTCTTGTCAATAAATACCTTTTTTTTCATGTTTCTCTAAGTTGACATTCAATTATTCCCTGTTTTAACTAAAAATGTAAAAAAATTCAACTTAA
>NW_018399906.1:582-736 GCF_002168275.2 Theobroma umbraticum | reverse complement strand
ATAAGACTTTTGAAAGAATGGACGACTATAAATGGACTTTTCCTGACAGTGAATAGTTTTTTCTTCATGTTTCTCAAGGTAGACATTCAATAATAGTCTGTTTTAACCAAAAATATAAAAAGACTCAACTTAAAATCAATTATGAGATTATAAA
>NW_018399906.1:169-555 GCF_002168275.2 Theobroma umbraticum | reverse complement strand
TGAAAGAATGGGTGACTATAAATGGACTTTTCTTCTCAATGAATAGCTTTTTCTTCATGCTTATTTGGGCAAGCATTCAATTATGGCTTGTTTTGTCCAAAAATGTAAAACAATTTAACTTAAAATCATTTATGAGATTATAAAATTATTTAAAGTGAGTAATAACCCTTTTGAAGGAATGGGTGACTATAAAGGGGCTTTTCTTGCCAACGAATACGTTTTTCTTCAAGTTTCTTTAAGTAGACATTGAATTATAGTCAATTTTAACCAAAAAGGTAAAAAATTCAGCTTAAAATCAATTATGAGATTATAAAACCAGTTAAAGCGAGTAATAGGGCTTTTGAAGGAATGAGTGACTATAAATGAAATTTTCTTGACAATGAATG
>NW_018399906.1:0-159 GCF_002168275.2 Theobroma umbraticum | reverse complement strand
CATGTTTCTCGAGGTAGACATTCAAATATAGTCTGTTTTAACCAAAAATATAAAAATATTCATCTTAAAATGAATGGCTTTTTCTTCATGTTTCTCGAGGTAGATATTTTTCTTCACGTTTCTCTAAGTAGACATTGAATTATATTATGTTTGAATCAA
>NW_018399905.1:7747-8312 GCF_002168275.2 Theobroma umbraticum | reverse complement strand
AAAAAAGTAAAAAAATTCAACTTAAAATCAATTATGAGATTATAAAACCATTTACAGCGAATATTAACGCTTTTGAAAGAATGAGTGCGTATAAATGGACTTTTCTTGCCAAGGAATGCCATTTTCTTCACGTTTTCTGATGCAAGCATTCAATTATAGTCTGTTTTAACTAAAAGTGTAAATAAATTCAACTTAAAATCAATTATGAGGTTATAAAACCATTCAATGTAAGTAATAAGGCTTTTGAAGGAATGGGTGACTATAAATGGATTTTTCTATCAATGAATTCCTTTTCTTCACGTTTCTCAAGGTAAGCATTCAACAATAGTCTGTTTTAATCAAAAATATAAAAGAATTAAACTTATAATCAATTATGAGATTATAAAACTATTTAATGCGAGCAATAAGGCTTTTAAAAGAATAAGTGGCTATAAATAAACTTTTCTTGCCAATACATGTCTTTTTCTTCAGGTTTTTTAAGGTAGACATTCAATTATAGTCTGTTTTAACCAAAATGTAAAAAAATTTAACTTAAAATCAACTATGAGATTATAAAACCACTTAA
>NW_018399905.1:7599-7737 GCF_002168275.2 Theobroma umbraticum | reverse complement strand
AAGGCTTTTGAAAGAATGAGTGACTATAAATGGACTTTTCTTATCAATGAATGCATTTTTCTTCACATTTTCTGAGGCAGACATTCAATTATAGTTTGTTTTAATCAAAATTATAAACAAATTCAACTTAAAATCAAT
>NW_018399905.1:7122-7589 GCF_002168275.2 Theobroma umbraticum | reverse complement strand
TAAAACCATTTAAAGCCAGTAATAATGCTTTTGAAGGAATGGGCGACGATAAATGAACTTTTCTTGCTAAGGAATCCCTTTTTCTTTACATTTCTTGAGGTAGACATTAAATTATATTCTATTTTAACCACAAATGTAAAAAAAATTGAACTTAAAATCAATTTTGATATTATAAAACTAATTAAAGTCAGTAATAAGGCTTTTGAAGGAATGAGTGACTATAATGAACTTTTCTTGCCAATGAATGCATTTTTCTTTACGTTTCTCTTAGTAGATGGGCAATTATTATCTGTTTTAACTAAAAATGTAAACAAATTTAACTTAAATTAATTATGAGATTATAAAACTATTTAAAGCGAGTAACATGGCTTTTGAAGGAATGGGAAACTATAAATAGACTTTTCTTTCGAATAAATATTTTTTCAACACGTTTCCTGAGGTAGGCATTTAATTATAGTTTGTTTTAA
>NW_018399905.1:6901-7037 GCF_002168275.2 Theobroma umbraticum | reverse complement strand
CGAGTAATAAGGCTTTTGAAGGAATGGGTGACTATAAATGGATTTTTCTTGTTTATGAATGCTTTTTTCTTCATGTTTCTCAAGGTATACATCCAACAATAGTCTGTTTTAACCGAAAATGTAAAAAAATTCAACT
>NW_018399905.1:6705-6891 GCF_002168275.2 Theobroma umbraticum | reverse complement strand
TATGAGATCATAAAACTATTTAAAGTAAGTAATAAGGTTTTGAAAGAATGGGTAACTATAAATGGACTTCCCTTGCCAATGAATTTTTTTTTCTTCGGGTTTCTCAAGGTAGACAATCAATGACAGTCTATTTTAGCCAAAAATGTAAAAAAATTCAACTTAAAATGAACTATGAGATTATAAAAC
>NW_018399905.1:6529-6695 GCF_002168275.2 Theobroma umbraticum | reverse complement strand
GAGTAATAAGGCTTTTGAAAGAATGAGTGACTATAAATGGACATTTCTTGCTAATGAATATCTTTTTCTTCATATACTCTGAGATCAACATTCAATTATAGTCTAGTTTAACCAAAAATATAAACAAATTCAACTTAAAATTAATTATGAGTTTATAAAACTATTT
>NW_018399905.1:6184-6519 GCF_002168275.2 Theobroma umbraticum | reverse complement strand
ATAAGGCTTTTGAAGGAATGAGCGACTATAAATGGACTTTTTTTGCTAATGAATTCCTTTTTCTTCACGTTTCTAAAGGTAAACATTCAATTATATTCTATTTTGACTACAAATGTAAAAAAAATTAAACTTAAAATCAATTTTTAGATTACAATTAAAGAGAGTAATAAAGCTTTTGAAGGAATTGGTGACTATAATAGACTTTTCTTGCCGATGAATGTATTTTTCTTAACGTTTCTCTAGGTAGATGGTCAATTATTATCTGTTTTAACCAAAAATGTAAAAAAGTTTAACTTAAAATTAATTTTGGGATTATAAAACTATTTAAAGTGAGT
>NW_018399905.1:6022-6174 GCF_002168275.2 Theobroma umbraticum | reverse complement strand
TTGAAGGAATGGGAGACTATAAATGGACTTTTCTTCCGAATAAATGTTTTTTTCAACATGTTTCGTGAGGCAAGTATTTAATTATAGTCTATTTTGACAAAAAATATAAAAAATTGAACTTAAAATCAACTATGAGATTATAAAATCATTTA
>NW_018399905.1:5547-5769 GCF_002168275.2 Theobroma umbraticum | reverse complement strand
TTAAAATCAATTATGAGATTATAAAATCATTTAAAGTGAGTAATAAGGCTTTTAGAGGAATTGGTGACTATAAATGGACTTTTCTTCTAATTGAATGGCTTTTTGTACATGTTTTCCGGTGTAGGCATTCAATTATAATCTGTTTTAATGAAAAATGTAAAAAAAAATTTAAAATTAATTATGAGATTATGAAACCATTTAAAGCAAGTAATAAGGCTTTTG
>NW_018399905.1:5130-5447 GCF_002168275.2 Theobroma umbraticum | reverse complement strand
TTTATAATCTCATAATTGATTTTAAGTTCAATTTGTTTACATTTTTGGATAAAATAAACTATAATTGAATGCCTACCTCTAAAAACGTGAAGAAAAAGGCATTCATTGATCAGAAAAGTCTATTTATGCACACTCATTCTTTCAAAAGCCTTATTACTCATTGTAAATAGTTTTATAATCTCATAATTGATTTCAAGTTGTATTTTTTTTGCATTTTTGATTAAAATAAACTATAATTGAATGTCTACCTCTAGAAACTTGAATAAAAAGACATTCATTGGCAAAAAAAGTCATATTTATAGTCACTCATTCCTTCA
>NW_018399905.1:4805-5120 GCF_002168275.2 Theobroma umbraticum | reverse complement strand
TAGTCACTTCAAATGATTTTATAAGCTCATAATTGATTTTAAGTTGAATTGTTTTATAGTTTTACTTAAAATAGACTATAATTGACAGTCTACCTTGAGAAACATGAAGAAAAAGGCATTCATTGACAAAAAAAGATCTATTTCTAGTCACCAATTCTTTCAAAAGCATTATTTCTCGCTTTAAATGGTTTTATAATCTCATAACTGATTTTAAGTTAAATTTTTTATATTTTGGGTTAAAACAAACTATAATTGAATGTTTAACTCAAGAAACATGAAGAAAAAAGCATTCATTGGCAAGAAAAGTCCATTTAT
>NW_018399905.1:4417-4779 GCF_002168275.2 Theobroma umbraticum | reverse complement strand
CTTTAAATAGTTTTATAATCTCATAATTGATTTTAAGTTAAATATTTCACATTTTTGGTTAAAACAGACTGTAATTGAATGTCTACCTCGAGAAATATGAAGAAAAAGACAGTCATTGGCAAGAAAAGTCCATTTATAGTCACCCATTCTTTCAAAAGGCATATTACTCACTTTAAATAGTTTTATAATCTTAAAATTGATTTTAAGTTCAATTTTTTTTTTACATTTGTGGTCAAAATAGAATATAATTGAATGTCTGCCTTGAGAAATATGAAGAAAAAGAGATTCATTGGCAAGAAAAGTCTATTTATATTCACCCATTCATTCAAAAGCCTTATTACTCGCTTTAAATGGTTTTATAA
>NW_018399905.1:4291-4407 GCF_002168275.2 Theobroma umbraticum | reverse complement strand
GATTTTAAGTTGAATTTGTTTACATTTTTAGTTAAAACAGATTATAATTGTATGTTTACCTGAAAAAACATGAAGAAAAAGATATTCATTGGCAAGAAAAATCCATTTATAGTCAC
>NW_018399905.1:2934-4281 GCF_002168275.2 Theobroma umbraticum | reverse complement strand
TAAAGCTTTATTACACACTTTAAATGATTTTATAATTTCATAATTGATTTTAGGTTGAATTTTTTTACCTTTTTGTTAAAACAGACTATAATTGAATACTTACCTCAAAAAACATGAAGAAAAAGACATTTATTAGCAAAAAAAGTCTATTTATACTCACTCAATCTTTCAAAAGCCTTATTGCTTGCTGTAAATTGTTTTATGATCTCATAATTGATTTTGAGTTAAATTTTTTATATTTTTAGTTAAAAGAGACTATTGTTGAATGCTTACCTCGAGAAACATGAAGAAAAGGCATTCATTGACAAAAAAAATCCATTTATAGTTATCCATTCCTTTAAAAGCCTTATTATTGGCTTTAAATGATTTTATAATCTCATAAATGATTTTAAGTTGAATTTGTTCATATTTTTTGTTAAAACTGACTATAATTGAATTTCTACCTTAAAAAATGTGAAGAAAAAGACATTCATTAGTAAGAAAAGTGCATTTATACTCACTCATTTTTTCAAAACCATTATTACTCGCTGTAAATAGTGTTATAATCTCATAATTGATTTTAAGTTGTATTTTTTTACAGTTTTAGTTAAAACAGACTATAATCGAATGTCTGCCTCAAAAAACCTTAAGAAAAAGACATTCATTGGTAAGAAAAGTCTATTTATACCCACTCATTCTTTCAAAAGCCATATTACTTATTGTAAATGGTTTTATAATCTAATAATTAATTTTGAGTTATATTTTTTTATATTTTTCATTAAAACAAACTATTGTTGAATGCCTACATTAAGAAACGTGAAGAAAAGGCATTCATTGGCGGGACAAATCCATTTATAGTCACCCATTCTTTCAAAAGCCTTATTACTTATTTTAACTAATTTTGTAATCTTATAGTTAATTTTAACTTGAATTTGTTTACATTTTTTGTTAAAATAGAGTATAATTGAATGCCTGCCTCAAAAAACATGAAAAAGAAGGTATTCATTGATAAGAAAAGTCCATTTACATTCACTCATTCTTTGAAAAACTTTATTACTCGCTGCAAATGATTTTATAATCTCATGATTAATTTTAAGTCGTATTTTTTTACATTTTTCGTTAAAATAGACTATAATTGAATGTCTACCTCGAGAAACCTGAAGAAAAATATATTCATTGGCTAGAAAAGTCCATTTATAGTCTCTCATTTCTTCAAAAACCTTATTACTAGATTTAAATAGTTTTATAATCTCAAAATTGATTTCAAGTTTAATTCTTTTTTACTTTTTTGATTAAAACATATTATAACTGAACGTCTACATTGGAAAACATGAAGAAAAATGTATTCATTAGTAAGAAAAATCTATT
>NW_018399905.1:2851-2924 GCF_002168275.2 Theobroma umbraticum | reverse complement strand
TAGTCCTTCAAAAGCCTTATTACTCGCTTTAAATGATTTTATAATCTTTAAATTGATTTTAAGTTCAATTTTT
>NW_018399905.1:2563-2841 GCF_002168275.2 Theobroma umbraticum | reverse complement strand
TGGTTAAAACATATTATAATTGAATCTTTACATTGAGAAACGTGAAGAAAAAGCCATTCATTGATAGAAAAAGTTTATTTATTGCCACACATTCCTTCAAAAGGCTTAGTCCTCGCTTTAAATGGTTTTGTAATCTCATAATTGATTATAAATTGAATTTTTTTATATTTTTCATTAAAACAGAATTTAATTGAATATTTGGCTTAGGAAACATGTAGAAAATACCATTTATTGAGAAGAAAAGTCTATTTATAGACACCCATTCTTTCAAAAGCATT
>NW_018399905.1:2371-2545 GCF_002168275.2 Theobroma umbraticum | reverse complement strand
TTTTATAATCTCATAATTCATTTTAAGTTGAATTTTTTTATATTTTTTGTTAAACAAATAATAATTGAATGTCTATCTCAAGAAACGTAAAGAAAAAAATATTCATGGGCGAGAAAAGTCCATTTATAGTCACTTATTCTTTCAAAAGCCTTATTACGCGCTTTAAATGATTTT
>NW_018399905.1:1904-2052 GCF_002168275.2 Theobroma umbraticum | reverse complement strand
TTGATTTTAAGTTGAATTTTTTACATTTTTCATTAAAACATACTATAATTAAATGTCTATCTTAAGAGATGCGAAGAAAAAATTATTCATTGGTAAGAAAAGCCCACTTATACTCTCTCATTCCTTCAAAAGCCTTATTACTCGATTT
>NW_018399905.1:1590-1894 GCF_002168275.2 Theobroma umbraticum | reverse complement strand
ATAATCTCAAAATTGATTTTAAGTTTAATTTTTTTTCCTTTTTTGGTTAAAACATATTATAACTGAATGTCTACGTTAAGAAATATGAAGAAAAATACATTCATTACCATAAAAAGACCATTTATTATTACCCATTCCTTCAAAAGCCTTATTGCTCACTTTAAATGGTTTTATAGTCTCAAAATTGATTTTAAGTTAAATTTTAACTTTTTTGATTAAAACAGATTATAATTGAATATCTACATTGAGAAACGTGAAGAAAAAGGCATTCATTGATAAGAAAAGTCTATTTGTTGTCACCCAT
>NW_018399905.1:1059-1580 GCF_002168275.2 Theobroma umbraticum | reverse complement strand
GCCTTATTACTCACTTTAAATGATTTTGTAATCGCATAATTGATTATAAGTTAAATTTTTTTACATTTGTCTTTAAAACAGACTTTAATTGAATATCTAGCTTGGAAAACGTATAGAGAATGCCATTTATTGAGAAAAAAAGTCTAGTTATAGATACCAATTCTTTCAAAAGTATTAGTACTTACTTTAAATAGTTTTATAATCTCATAATTCATTTTAAGTCAAATTTGTTTATATTTTTGGTTAAACAGATTATAATTGAAAGTCTACCTCAACAAATGTGAAGAAAAAAATATTCACGGGCAAGAAAAGTCCATTTATAGTCACTTATTCTTTCAAAAGCCTTATTACGCGCTTTCAATGATTTTATAATCTCAAAATTGATTTTAAGTAGAATTTTATTTATCTTTTTGGATAAAACAAGCTATAATTGAATGTCTACCTCGAAAAACATGAAGAAAAAGACATTCATTGGCAATAAAAGTCCATTTATAGTCACTTATTCCTTCAAAAGCCTTATT
>NW_018399905.1:540-1049 GCF_002168275.2 Theobroma umbraticum | reverse complement strand
AATGGGTTTATAATCTCATAATTGATTTTAAGTTGAATTGTTTTTTATATTTTTGGTTTAAACAAACTATAATTGAATGTCTACCTCAAGAAACTAGAAGAAAAACACATTTATTAGCAAGAAAAGTTCATTTATAGACACTCATTCTTTCAAAAGCCTTATTGCTCACTTTAAATACTTTTATAATCTCATTTTAAGTTGTATTTTTTTATATTTTTATTTAAAATAGATTATAATTGAACGTCTACCTCGAGAAACCAGCAGAAAAAGACATTCATTGGCAAGAAAAGTTCAGTCATAGTCACTCATTCTTTCTAAAGCCTTATTGCTCGCTTTAAATGGTTTTATATTCTCATAATTGATTTTAAGTTGAATTCTTTTATACTTTTGGTTAAAATAGACTATTGCTGAATGCCTACGTTGAGAAACATTAAGAAAAAGCTTTCATTAGCAAGAAAAATCTATTTATAGTCACCAATTCCTTCAAAAGCCTTATTACTCGCTTTAAA
>NW_018399905.1:390-524 GCF_002168275.2 Theobroma umbraticum | reverse complement strand
TAATTGATTTTAAGTTGAATTTGTTTACATTTTTCATTAAAACATACTATAATTAAATGTCTAACTTGAGAAACATGAAGGAAGAAGCATTCATTGGCAAGAAAAGTCCATTTATAGTCTTTCATTCCTTCAAA
>NW_018399905.1:0-380 GCF_002168275.2 Theobroma umbraticum | reverse complement strand
CTCGATTTAAATGGTTTTATAATCTCAAAATTGATTTTAAGTTCAATTTTTCTTACTATTTTGGTTAAAACAAATTATAATTGAATGTCTACATTGGGAAACGTGAAGAAAAAGGCATTCATTGGCAAAAAAATCCTATTTATTGTCACTCATTCCTTCAAAAGTCTTATTACTTGCTATAAATGGCTTTGTAATCTCATAACTGATTATAAGTTGAATTTTTTTACATTTTCTTAAAAAAAAACTATAATTGAATGCTTGTCTTGAAAAACGTGAAGAAGAACGCATTCATTGGCAAGAAAAGTCCATTTATACTCACTTATTCTTTCAAAAGCCTTATTACTCACTATAAATAGTTTTATAATCTCATAATTGATTTT
>NW_018399904.1:1295-1507 GCF_002168275.2 Theobroma umbraticum | reverse complement strand
CTCAGTTTCTGGTAATAGGCTCTGTCTTTGAGCATTTCTGGCAGTACCTTCTTGATTGATCGACAAGCTTTCTTAGTCGATTGAGTCGTTTCTATTTCTGAACTCAATTTTTGGTAGTAAGATCTCAATCAATTAACTCTATCCCTTGGTCGACTAAATGCTCTCTGTTTCATGATTTTCTTGAACCCGCCAGTTTCTGTTTTGAGTTTCAT
>NW_018399904.1:0-986 GCF_002168275.2 Theobroma umbraticum | reverse complement strand
GAGTGTGTGCTCCCCCTTAGTATATGCATGGTCTTTTCAAGTTATCTTTTCATTCAGCTCAACAAGTTAGCATATTCTTATCTATGACTTGGAGGAAGTAACAAGTACAAATTCATATATTTGAATACAATGACTTTATTCAAGCTTCCAGATCATTTAGATTACCATTCATTGTAATACTATATCACCAGCATATTACTACCAATCCATATTCATACCAACACTAATAATCACTGACATTTGCATCAAAGGCAAAAGTATAGGAAACTTCAACAGTTATATATCAGCAACACAATATCCATAAGTAATAAAAATATTGTCATCCATAGTTCAGCATCATCAAACAAAATCAGCATCATTAAAGCCAATTTTCCTAAAATGCCCTTAAAATTTCTAAAAGCTTCTACCTTGTCCTAAATTTCTCCCTTTTTTTGTCGACATCAAATAAGAAACTAATTTAAGAGGAGTTAGAAGGGGTAGATTCACTGGTTCCATAGAAGACATTGAGAGGTTCAGCAGAGGTAATAGGAGAGGATTCTTGGGATGAAGAGTCAGAAGAGGAGGTATCTGAGATTGGGAGAGGATCATGGACAGTAGATTTGACTGGAGGGGGCTTAGCTTTTTCAGCTATCCTAGATGAGATTCTTCTTTTGGGAAACTTGGTCTTGGTAGCCATGGTTTTTCTCCCCCTGCCAATAGGTGCAGTTGCAGTTGGTGGAGGTACAGCAGCTTCCTCTTTCTATTTCTCAATCTGATCACCTTTCTGAATAGATTCAGGAGATCTTGGTGTAGGTGGTGGTTGTCATGCTGTTGCTTTGGTTGCTTCTTTTTCAGCCTATTCCTCCCTCACTATCTGCTGAAAGACATCCATGATGAACACTTCTTCAAAACTTGGTGGAGAAGATTCTGCTTCTCGTGTCCCCTCATGTAGTGGAGATCTAATCACCTCTGTATGTGTGTATGTGTGCTGTCTTTCTCCTCAAATT
>NW_018399903.1:1598-1733 GCF_002168275.2 Theobroma umbraticum | reverse complement strand
AAGTCTTATTACTCGCTTTAAATAGTTTATAATCTAATAATTGATTTTAAGTTGTAATTGTTTACATTTTTCATTAGAACTGACTATAATTGAATGTCTACCTTGACAAATGTGAAGAAAAAAGCATTCATTGAT
>NW_018399903.1:1319-1478 GCF_002168275.2 Theobroma umbraticum | reverse complement strand
TTTATAATCTCATAATTAATTTTAAGTGCAATTTTTTTGCATTTTTCATTAAAAGAGACTATAATTGGATGTCTGCCTTAAGGAAAGTCAAGAAATAAGCATTCATTGGCAAGAAAAGTCTATTTATAGCCTCCTCATTCCTTCAAAAGCCTTATTACT
>NW_018399903.1:1172-1292 GCF_002168275.2 Theobroma umbraticum | reverse complement strand
AGTTGAATTTTTTTACATTTTTGATTAAAACAGACAATAGTTGACTGTCTATCTTGAGAAGCATGAAGACAAAAGTATTCATTGGCAAGAGAAGTCCATTTATAGTCACCCATTCCTTCA
>NW_018399903.1:919-1093 GCF_002168275.2 Theobroma umbraticum | reverse complement strand
AATTGATTTTAAGTTGAATTTTTTTACATTTTTTATTAAAACAGGATATAATTGGATGTCTGCCTCGAGAACTGTGAAGAAAAAATCATTCACTGATAATAAAAGTCTATTCATAGCCTTTCAGTCCTTCAATAGCCTTTTTACTTGTTCTAAATGGTTTTATAATCTCATAAT
>NW_018399903.1:323-453 GCF_002168275.2 Theobroma umbraticum | reverse complement strand
TTTTTAACAATTTTAGTTAAAACAGACTATAATTGAATGTCTACCTTGACAATCGTGAAGAAAAAAAGCATTCATTGATAAAAAAAAGTTTATTTATAGCCTCTCATTCCTTTAATAGCCTTTTTACTCG
>NW_018399903.1:152-313 GCF_002168275.2 Theobroma umbraticum | reverse complement strand
TTTTATAATCTCATAATTAAATTTAAGTTCAATTTTTTTACATTTTTCTTTAAAACATACTATAATTGAATGTCTCCCTTAAGAAAAGTGAAGAAAAAAGCATCCATTGGCCAGAAGAGTCTATTTATAGCCTTCCATTCCTTCAAAAGCCTTATTACTCA
>NW_018399903.1:0-142 GCF_002168275.2 Theobroma umbraticum | reverse complement strand
TTTTCAAATCTAATAATTGATTTTAAGTTGAATTTTTTTACATTTTTGAATAAAACAGGTAATAATTGACTGTGTATCTCGAGAAACATAAAGATAAAAGCATTCGTTGATAAGAAAAGTCCATTTATAATCACCCATTCCT
>NW_018399902.1:2268-2384 GCF_002168275.2 Theobroma umbraticum | reverse complement strand
CTTTTAAAGGAATGGGTGACTATAAATGGACTTTTCTTGCCAATTAATGCCTTTTTTATCACATTTCTTGAGGTAGACATTCAATTATAATATGTTTTAACCAAAAATGTACAAAA
>NW_018399902.1:2143-2258 GCF_002168275.2 Theobroma umbraticum | reverse complement strand
TAAATTAATTTTGAGATTATAAAACCATTTAAAGTGAATAATAAGGCTTTTAAAAGAATAAGTAACTATAAATGGACTTTTCTTGTCAATGAATGCTTTTTTCTTCATGTTTCTT
>NW_018399902.1:1914-2105 GCF_002168275.2 Theobroma umbraticum | reverse complement strand
TCTACAAAGAATTTAAATTTAAATCGATTTTCAGATTATAAAACCATTTAAAATAAGTAATAAGGCCTTTAAAGGAATAGGTGACTATAAATGGGCTTTTCTTACCAATGAATGACTTATCTTCATGTTTCTCAAGATAGACATTCAATTATAATATGTTTTGACTAAAAATGTAAATAAGCTTGAAATTA
>NW_018399902.1:1739-1859 GCF_002168275.2 Theobroma umbraticum | reverse complement strand
TCTTGACATTTCTCGAGGTATACATTCAATTATAATCTGTTTTAACCAAATATGTAAAAAAATTCTACTTAAAATGAATTATGAGATTATAAAACCTTTTACAGCAAGTAATAAGGCTTT
>NW_018399902.1:1192-1311 GCF_002168275.2 Theobroma umbraticum | reverse complement strand
AGTGAGTAATAAAGCTTTTGAAAGAATGGGTGACTATAAATGGACTTTTCTTGTTAATGAATACCTTTTCTTCACATTTTCAAAAGTAGACACTCAATTATAAACTGTTCTAACTAAAA
>NW_018399902.1:979-1123 GCF_002168275.2 Theobroma umbraticum | reverse complement strand
ATTGAAGGAATGAGTGACTATAAATGGACTTTTTTTGCCAATGGATGCCTTTTTTCTCATGTTTCTCGAGGTAGACATTCAATTATAGTATGTTTTAACTAAAAATGTAAAACAATTATTAGTTTATAAAACCATTTAAAGCAA
>NW_018399902.1:456-595 GCF_002168275.2 Theobroma umbraticum | reverse complement strand
AGGAATGGGTAACTATAAATAGACTTTTCTTCCTAATGAATGCATTTTTCTTCAAGTTTCTTGAGGTAAACATTTAATTAAAATATGTTTTAACCAAACATGTAAAAAAATTCAATTTAAAATTAATTATCAGATTATA
>NW_018399902.1:0-118 GCF_002168275.2 Theobroma umbraticum | reverse complement strand
AAGGCTTTTGAAGGAATGGGTGACTATAAAGGGACTTTTCTTGCTAATGAATGCTTTTTTCTTTATGTTTCTTGAGCTAGACATTCAATCATAATCTGTTTTAAGTGAAAATGTAAAA
>NW_018399901.1:1729-1905 GCF_002168275.2 Theobroma umbraticum | reverse complement strand
GAACACAATGCTTATTAGGCTGTGAAGAAGTTAAATTTTGATTTACAAGCAGCAAGGTGAGCAAAGGTTGTTGCAATTAAATGAACTTGATGAATTTCGTCCTCAAGCTTATGAGAATGCCGAACTCTATAAAGAGAAAACAAAGCAATGGCATGACAAAAAGATAATGGAAAGAA
>NW_018399901.1:1297-1517 GCF_002168275.2 Theobroma umbraticum | reverse complement strand
TTCCACATGGAGCAATCAAAGTTAGAGGGACAGATGGTCAAAAATTTAAAGTCAGTGGATAAAGATTGAAGCATTATTGGGGAGGCGAAATTAATCGTCAAACATTCTAAATACACTTGCTTGACATGGCCTAGAGTCCAAGTCAGTCTAGCCAAAGACTATAAATGAAGCACTTCTTGGGAGGCAACCCAAGATATTTTTTTCTAAGTTTAGTTGTTAT
>NW_018399901.1:815-913 GCF_002168275.2 Theobroma umbraticum | reverse complement strand
TTTTTTTCAACTAGATTTACTTGTACTAGTTTCATTTAATTTACCTATCCAATGGTGAGAACTGAGTTACATTCTTATCTTGATTTTTCAAAACATGT
>NW_018399901.1:663-805 GCF_002168275.2 Theobroma umbraticum | reverse complement strand
TGAGTGTTATGTAAATTCTCATGCTAAGTTTACTATTAGGTTGAAATTTCTACATTTTGAGCACTACGTCTTTTCTTTAGATTTATTGTATATTTGGAAAAGGTTTATGTGAATGTAAATTTTTGAATTATGTATTAAGTTC
>NW_018399901.1:94-235 GCF_002168275.2 Theobroma umbraticum | reverse complement strand
TGTGTTATGAGCCACATAGTGAAAAAGGTAGTCAAGATGAAAAAAAAAATGATGGAAAGTTCAAAAATATGATTGTATTCATCTCATTACCTAATAAAAGAAGTAAGTTTGGGGATGTGAAATTGAGAAAAAGAAAAAGGG
>NW_018399901.1:0-84 GCF_002168275.2 Theobroma umbraticum | reverse complement strand
TGAAGTGTTGAACAAAAGAAAAATTTTGATGGAAAATAAAGCTCTGAATAGCATCTAGATTAACTATGTGCTTAGGGTGATTTG
>NW_018399900.1:3628-3740 GCF_002168275.2 Theobroma umbraticum | reverse complement strand
TCTTGCCAATGAATGGCTTTTTTCTCATGTTTCTTGAGGTCAACATTGAATTTTAATATGTTTTAATAAAAAATGTAAAAAGATTCAACTTAAAATCAATAATGAGATTATA
>NW_018399900.1:3053-3180 GCF_002168275.2 Theobroma umbraticum | reverse complement strand
CATTCAATTTTAATATATTTTAACAAAAAATATAAAAAAATTAACTTAAAATTAATTGTGAGAATAGAAAACCATTTAAAGCAAGCAATAAGGCTTTCGAAGGCATGAGTGACTATAAATAGACTTT
>NW_018399900.1:2895-3043 GCF_002168275.2 Theobroma umbraticum | reverse complement strand
AATGGCTTTTTCTTTATGTTTCCCAAGGAACACTCAATTAAATTGGAATCTATTTTAACCAAAAATGTAAAAAAATCAGCTGAAAATCAACTATGAGATTGTAAACCATTTAAAACAAGTAATAAGGCTTTCGAAGGCATGGGTGACT
>NW_018399900.1:2780-2885 GCF_002168275.2 Theobroma umbraticum | reverse complement strand
TTTTCTTGCCAATGAATAGCTTTTTCTTCATGTTTCCCAAGGTAGAGATTAAAATATAATCTGTTTTAACAAAAAATATAAAAAAAATTGACTTAAAATCAATTA
>NW_018399900.1:2215-2503 GCF_002168275.2 Theobroma umbraticum | reverse complement strand
TTTTCTTGCCAATGAATGGCTTTTTCTTCACGTTCTCTAAGGTAAACACTAAATTATAATCTGTTTTGACCAAAAATGTAAAAACATTCAACTAAAAATCAATTATGAGATCATAAGACCATTTAAAGCAAGTAATAACGCTTTCAAAGGCTTGGGTGACTGTAAATGGACTTTTCATGCCAATGGATGGCTTTTACATTATGTTTCTTGAATTAGACATTCAATTATAATATATTTAAATAAAAATGTAAAAAAATTCAACTTAAAATCAATTATGAGATTATAAAA
>NW_018399900.1:1717-2014 GCF_002168275.2 Theobroma umbraticum | reverse complement strand
AATTCAACTTAAAATCAATTATAAGATTATAAAACCATTTAAAACGTGTAATAAAGCTTTGAAAAATATGGGTGGCTAGAAATGGACTTTTCTTGCCAATCAATGGCTTTTTCTTCACTTTTATTGAGATAAACATTAAATTATAATCTGTTCTGACTAAAAATGTAAAAAAATTCAACTTAAAATCAATAATGAGGTTATAAAACCTCTTAAAGCGAGTAATAATGCTTTGGAAGGCATGATTGACTATAAATGGACTTTTCTTGCCAATGAATGGCTTTTTCTTCACATTTCCTA
>NW_018399900.1:1316-1652 GCF_002168275.2 Theobroma umbraticum | reverse complement strand
CATTTAAAGCAAGTAATAAGGCTTTTAAAGGCATGGGTGACTATAAATGGACTTCTTTTCCCAATGAATCATGTTCCCTTCATGTTTCTTGGGGTAAACACTCAATTATAATCTGTTTTAACAAAAAATGTAAAACACTTCAACTTAAAATCAATTATGGGGTTGTAAAACTATTTAAAGCGAGTAATAAGGCTTTCAAAGCCATGGGTGACTACAAATGGACTTGTCATTGCAATGAATGACTTTTTCTTCATGTTTATCAAGGTAGACATTGAATGCTAATCTATTTTAACCGAAAATGTGAAAAGACTCAACTTAAAATCAATTATGAGATTA
>NW_018399900.1:634-1294 GCF_002168275.2 Theobroma umbraticum | reverse complement strand
TAAGGCTTTGGAAGGCATGGGTGACTATAAATGGACTTTTCTTACAAATGAATGCATTTTTCTTCATGTTTCTCAAAGCAAATACTCAATTATAATGTGTTTTGACCAAAAATGTAAAACATTCATCTTAAAATCAATTATGAGACTAGAAAACCATTTAAAGTGAGTAATAAGGCTTTGGAACGAATGGGTGACTATATATGGACTTTTCTTTGCCAATGAATCATATTTTTCATGTTTCTCAAGACAAACACTCAATTATAATCTATTTTGACCAAAAATGTAAAACAAATTAACTTATAATCAACTATGAGATTATAAAACCATTCAACACGAGTAATAAGGCTTTGGAAGGCATGGGTGACTGAAAATGAACTTTTCTTGCACTTGAATAGCTTTTTCTTCACATCTCCCAAGGTAGACATTCAAACATAATCTGTTTTAACAGGAAATATAAAAATATTTGACTTAAAATCAATTGTGAGGTTATAAAACAATTTAAAGCAAGTAATAAGGCTTCCAAAGGCATGGGTGACTACAAATGAACTTTTCTTACCAATGAATGGCTTTTTCTTCATGTTTCTTGTGGTAGACATTGAATTTCAATCTATTTTACTTAAAAAGGTAAAAATATTCAACTTAAAATCAATAATGAGATTA
>NW_018399900.1:478-624 GCF_002168275.2 Theobroma umbraticum | reverse complement strand
TAAAGCGAGTAATAAGGCTTTAGAAGGTATGGGTGACTATAAATGGATATTTCTTCCTAATGAATGGCCTTTTCTTTATGTTTCCTGAGGTGAACACTTAATTATAATCTGTTTTAACTAAAAATGTAAAAATATTCAACTTAAAA
>NW_018399900.1:261-468 GCF_002168275.2 Theobroma umbraticum | reverse complement strand
GATTATAAAACCATTTAAAGCAAGTAGTAAGGCTTACGAAGGAATGGGTGACTACGAATGGACTTTTCTTGTCAATGAATGGCTTTTCCTTCACATTTAACAAAAGTGCATTTGTAGTCACCCATGCCTTTGGAAACCTTATTACCATCTTCGAATGGTTTTATAATCTCATAATTGATTTTAAGTCAATCTTTGTTTATATTTTTT
>NW_018399900.1:0-123 GCF_002168275.2 Theobroma umbraticum | reverse complement strand
GATTTTAAGTTGAATTGTTTTACATTTTTTGTTAAAATAGATTATCATTGAGTGCCTGCCTCAAGAAACGTGAAAGAATGTGATTCATTGGCAAGAAAGTCCATTTATGGTCACCCATGCCTT
>NW_018399899.1:1198-1332 GCF_002168275.2 Theobroma umbraticum | reverse complement strand
GTTAATCGACCAAGAGATAGAGTTAGTCGACTAAGAGCATTCTGCCATAAACCGAGTTCAGAAACAAAAACGACTCAATTGATCAAGAAAGTTTATCAGTCAACCAAGAGGGTGTTGCCAAAAATGCTCAAAGA
>NW_018399899.1:653-787 GCF_002168275.2 Theobroma umbraticum | reverse complement strand
ATGGATGTAGGTATTTGACCGAACCACTATAAATCTTTATATTTTGTCTTTGCTACTTTATTCTTCATTTCATTCCTTGCTAGATTATTCGTTATCTTGCTTTTAACTTCCCATCATTGAAGTTAAACTTGCAG
>NW_018399899.1:0-112 GCF_002168275.2 Theobroma umbraticum | reverse complement strand
CAAGCTGTACCACAACTAGACAAGTGTGGGACAAACGTAGGATTATCCATGAAGAGATTTCTCAAGTTAAGGAGTCCAAAATAGCTCTCGTAACACACAATTATGAAATGTT
>NW_018399898.1:1320-1451 GCF_002168275.2 Theobroma umbraticum | reverse complement strand
ATTATGAGATTAAAAAACCATTTAAAACGAGTTATAAGACTTTCGAAGGCATAGCTGACTATAAATGGACTTTTCTTGTCAATGGATATCGTTTTCTTCACGTTTCTCGAGGTAGACATTTAATTATAATC
>NW_018399898.1:822-1042 GCF_002168275.2 Theobroma umbraticum | reverse complement strand
CGAGTAATAAGGCTTTCGAAGGCATCGGTGACTATAAATGGACTTTTCTTGCTAGTGGATATTTTTTTTTCACGTTTCTCAAGGCAGACAATCAATTATAATTTCTTTTAATAAAAAATATAAAAAAATTTAAATTAAAATTAATTATGAGGTTATGAAATCATTAAAAGCGAGTAATAAGGCTTTTGAAGGCATGGGTGGCTATAAATGGACTTTTCTT
>NW_018399898.1:682-809 GCF_002168275.2 Theobroma umbraticum | reverse complement strand
TTTTTCTTCACGTTTCTTGAGGTAAACATTCAATTATAATCTGTTTCAACAAAAGATATAAAAAAGTTCAACCTAAAACTAATTATGAGATTAAAAAACTATTTAAAATGAGTAATAAGACTTTTGA
>NW_018399898.1:128-241 GCF_002168275.2 Theobroma umbraticum | reverse complement strand
TTTTAATAAAAAATGTAAAAAAGTTCAACTTAAAACCAATTATGAGATTAAAAATCACTTAAAGCGAGTCATAAGGCTTTCGATAGCATGAGTGACAATAAATGGACTTCTCT
>NW_018399898.1:0-118 GCF_002168275.2 Theobroma umbraticum | reverse complement strand
TATCATTTTCTTTATGTTTTTTGAGGCAGGCATTCAATTATATTTTGTTTTAATAAAAAAATACAAAAATTAAAATTAAAATCAATTATGAGGTTATAAAATCATTTAAAGCGAGTAC
>NW_018399897.1:947-1057 GCF_002168275.2 Theobroma umbraticum | reverse complement strand
TTAAAGCGAGTAATAAGGCCTTCGAAGGCGTGGGTGAGTATAAATGGACTTTTCCTGCCAATGGATATCTTTTTGTTCATGTTTCTTGAGGCAGATATTCAATTATAATC
>NW_018399897.1:811-937 GCF_002168275.2 Theobroma umbraticum | reverse complement strand
AAAATTATAAAAAATTAAAATTAAAATCAATTATGACGTTATAAAATCATTTAAATCGAGTAATAGGCTTTTAAAGGCATGGGTGATTATAAATGGACTTCCCTTCCCAATGGATATTATTTTCTT
>NW_018399897.1:718-801 GCF_002168275.2 Theobroma umbraticum | reverse complement strand
GAGGCAAACATTTAATTATAATCTATTTGAATATAAATTATAAAAAATTTAACTTAAAACCAATTACGAGATTACAAAAATAT
>NW_018399897.1:581-699 GCF_002168275.2 Theobroma umbraticum | reverse complement strand
TTTCGAAGGCATAGGTGAGTACAAATGGACTTTTCTTATCAATGGATATCTTTTTCTTCATGTTTCTCAAGACACACATTCAATTATAATCTATTTCAATAAAAAATATAAAAAAATT
>NW_018399897.1:0-209 GCF_002168275.2 Theobroma umbraticum | reverse complement strand
ATGAGGTTATAAAATCATTTAAAGCGAGTAATAAAGCTTTTGAAGGGATGAGTGACTACAAATGGACATTTCTTGCCAATGGATATATTTTTCTTCACATTTCTCGAGGCAAACATTCAATTATAAACTATTTTAATAAAAAATATAAAAGAATCTAAATTAAAATCAATTATGAAGTTATAAAATCATTTAAAGCGAGTAATAAGGCT
>NW_018399896.1:1167-1304 GCF_002168275.2 Theobroma umbraticum | reverse complement strand
GACTATAAATGAATGTCTACCTCTAGAAACGTGAAAAAAATGAATTCATTTGCACGAAAAGTCTATTTATAATCACTCATTCTTTCAAGAACCTTATTACTCACTTTAAATGGTTCTATAATCTCAAAATTGATTTT
>NW_018399896.1:710-827 GCF_002168275.2 Theobroma umbraticum | reverse complement strand
AAGACAAACTATAATTGAATGTCTACCTTGAAAAACTTAAAGAAAAAAGCATTCATTGATTAGAAAAGATCATTTATAATCTCCCATTCCTTCAAATGCCTTATTACTCACTTTAAA
>NW_018399896.1:139-302 GCF_002168275.2 Theobroma umbraticum | reverse complement strand
TTCCAAAGCCCTATTACTCGCTTCAAATGCTTTTCTAATCTCATAATTGATTTTTAGTAGAATTTTTTATATTGTTCATTAAAACAGACTATAATTGATTGCTTGCCTAAAGAAACATATAGAAAAACTCATTTATTTGGAAGAAAAGTCTATTTATAGTCTC
>NW_018399896.1:0-125 GCF_002168275.2 Theobroma umbraticum | reverse complement strand
GCCTTATTACTCACTTTAAATGGTTTTATAATCCCATAATTGATTTTAAGTTGACTTTTTTTAATTTTTCATTAAAACAGACTATAATTAAATTTTTGCCTCGAGAAATGTGTAGAAAAACCCAT
>NW_018399895.1:2932-3059 GCF_002168275.2 Theobroma umbraticum | reverse complement strand
GGACTATAATTGAATGCTTGCCCTAGAAAACTGTAGAAAAATTCATTTATTTGGGAGAAAAGTTCATTTATAATCTCCCATTCTTTCAAAAGCCTTATTACTTGCATTAAATGGTTTTATAATCTCA
>NW_018399895.1:2088-2264 GCF_002168275.2 Theobroma umbraticum | reverse complement strand
TTATAATCTCATAATTGATTTTAGGTTCAATTCCTTTTACATTATTGGTTAAAATATATTATAATTGAATGTCAACCTCGAGAAATATGAAGAAAAAGATATTCATTAGCAAGAAAAGTCCCTTTATAGTCATCCATTCCTTCAAAAGCCTTATTACTCCCTTTAAATTATTTTAT
>NW_018399895.1:1740-1894 GCF_002168275.2 Theobroma umbraticum | reverse complement strand
TTGTTTTATATTTTTTATTAAAACAGACTATAATTGAATATTTACCTCAAGAAAAGTGAAGAAAAAAAGCATACATATGGCAAGAAAAGTCCATTTATGATCACCCATTCTTTCAAAAGCCTTATTACTCACTTTAAATTGTTTTATAATCTCA
>NW_018399895.1:1620-1726 GCF_002168275.2 Theobroma umbraticum | reverse complement strand
TTGAATTTTTTACATTTTTTGTTAAAACAGACTATAATTGAATGCTTGCCCTAGGAAACGTGAAGAAAAACCCATTTATTTGGAAGAAAAGCCCATCTATAGTCTC
>NW_018399895.1:1398-1610 GCF_002168275.2 Theobroma umbraticum | reverse complement strand
AAAAGCCTTATTACTCATTTTAAATGGTTTTATAATCTCATTATTGATTTTAGGTTCAATATTTTTTACATGATTGGTTAAAACATATTATAATTGATTATCTACATTGAGAAACGTGAGGAAAAAGCATTAATTGAAAAAAAAGTCTATTTATAGTTACCCAATCCTTCAAAAGCCTTATTACTCGCTTTAAATAGTTTTATAATCTCATA
>NW_018399895.1:748-1061 GCF_002168275.2 Theobroma umbraticum | reverse complement strand
ATTGGTTAAAACAGGTTACAATTGAATGTCTATCTTGAAAAACGTGAAGAAAAAAGCATTCATTGCCAAAAAAGTTTCATTTATAGTCACCCATTCCTTTAAAGGCCTTATTACTCAATTTAAATGGTTTTATAACCTCAAAATTGATTTTATGTTCAATTGTTTCTACAGGTTTAGTTTAAACAGATTATAATGGAATGTCGACCTTGAGAAACAGAAAGGAAAAGGCATTCATTGGCAAGAAAAGTCCATTTATAGTCACCGATTTCTTCTAAAGCCTTATTATTCATTTTAAATGACTTTATAATCTCAT
>NW_018399895.1:141-324 GCF_002168275.2 Theobroma umbraticum | reverse complement strand
AAATTGATTTTATGTTCAATTTTTTCTACAGGATTAGTTTAAACAGATTATAATAGAATGTCTATCTTAAGAAATGTAAAAAAAAATGCATTCATTGGTAAGAAAGGCCCATTTATAGTCACTGATTCGTTCTAAAGCCTTATTATTCATTTTAAATGAATTTATAATCTCATAATTGATTTT
>NW_018399895.1:0-131 GCF_002168275.2 Theobroma umbraticum | reverse complement strand
GTTTTTACATTTTTAGTTAGAACCGATTATAATTGAATGCCTACCTTGAGAAACATGAAGAAAAAAGGATTCATTGACAAGAAAAGTCCATTTATAGTCATCCATTCTTTCGAAAGCTTTATTACTCGCTT
>NW_018399894.1:1832-1962 GCF_002168275.2 Theobroma umbraticum | reverse complement strand
CAGCTTATAATTCAATGTCTGCCTCGAGAAATGTGAAGAAAAAGGCATTCATGGACAAGAAAAGTCAAGTTATAGCCATCTATTCCTTCAAAAGCCTTATTACTCACTTTAAATGGTTTTATAATCTCAA
>NW_018399894.1:1573-1699 GCF_002168275.2 Theobroma umbraticum | reverse complement strand
AGTCTATTTATAGTCACCTATTCCTTCAAAAGCCTTATTATTCGCTTTAAATGGCTTTATAATTTCATAATTGATTTTAAGTTAAAGGTTTTTACATTTTTTTTAAAACAAGCTATACTTTAATGT
>NW_018399894.1:1348-1563 GCF_002168275.2 Theobroma umbraticum | reverse complement strand
AAATGTGAAGAAAAAGGTATTCATTGGCAAGAAAAGTCAATTTATAGTAACTCATTCCTTTAAACGTCTTATTACTCGCATTAAATGGTTTTATAATCTGAAAATTGATTTTAAGTTGAACAATTTTACATTCTCAGTTAAAACAGATTATAATTGAACGTTGACCTTGAGAAACAGGGCAAAAAGGGTTTTCATTGGTAAGAAAAGTCCGTTTA
>NW_018399894.1:1115-1269 GCF_002168275.2 Theobroma umbraticum | reverse complement strand
AATCTCATAATTGATTTTAAGTTGAATTTTTTTTTACATTTTTTGTTAAAACAGATTATAATTGAATATTTACCTTAAAAAACGTGAAGAAAAAAATATTCATTGGCAAGAAAAACCCATTTATAGTCACCTATTCTTTCAAAAGCCTTATTAC
>NW_018399894.1:990-1089 GCF_002168275.2 Theobroma umbraticum | reverse complement strand
TAATTGAGTTTCAGTTGAATTTTTTTACATTTTTGGTTAAAACAGATTATATTTGAATGGTTGCTCAAGAAATGTGAAGAAAAAGGTATTCATTGGCAA
>NW_018399894.1:851-980 GCF_002168275.2 Theobroma umbraticum | reverse complement strand
TTTATAGTCACTTATTCTTTTAAAAGCCTTATTACTTATTTTAAATATTTTTATAATCTCATAATTAAGTTTAAGTTGAATTGTTTTACATTTTTAGTAAAAATATATTATAATTGAATTTCTACCTCA
>NW_018399894.1:655-751 GCF_002168275.2 Theobroma umbraticum | reverse complement strand
AAGCCTTATTACTCGCTTTAAATGGCTTTATAATTTCATAATTGATTTTAAGTTAAAGTTTTTTACATTTTTTTTAAAACAAGCTATACTTTAATG
>NW_018399894.1:382-645 GCF_002168275.2 Theobroma umbraticum | reverse complement strand
GAAATGTGAAGAAAAAGGTATTCATTGGCAAGAAAAGTGAATTTATAGTAACCCATTCCTTTAAAAGCCTTATTACTCGCATTAAATAGTTTTATAATCTGAAAATTGATTTTAAGTTGAATAATTTTACATTCTTAGTTAAAACAGATTATAATTGAACGTCTACCTTGAGAAACAGGAAAAAAAGGGTTTTCATTGGTAAGAAAAGTTTGTTTACAGCCACCTATTCCTTCAAAAGCCTTATTACTCACTTTAAATGGTTT
>NW_018399894.1:0-372 GCF_002168275.2 Theobroma umbraticum | reverse complement strand
TAATTGATTTTAAGTTGATTTTTTTTTACATTTTTGGTTAAAACAGATTATAATTGAATATTTACCTTGAAAAACGTGAAGAAAAAGATATTCATTGGTAAGAAAAACTCATTTATAGTCAGCCATTCTTTCAAAAGCCTTATTACTCATTTTAAATGGTTTTATAATGTCATAATTGAGTTTCAGTTGAATTTTTTTACATTTTTAGTTAAAACAGATTATATTTGAATGATTGCTCGAGAAATGTGAAGAAAAAGGTATTCATTGGCAAGAAAAGTCCATTTATAGTCACCTATTCTTTTAAAAGCCTTATTACTTATTTTAAATAATTTTTTAATCTCATAATTAAGTTTAAATTGAATTGTTTTACAT
>NW_018399893.1:1819-1955 GCF_002168275.2 Theobroma umbraticum | reverse complement strand
TCATGTTTCTCGAGGTAAACATTCAATTATAGTATGTTTTAATAAAAAATATCAAAAAATTCTACTTAAAATCAATTATGACATTATAAAACTATATAAAGTTAGTAATAAGACTTTTAAAAGAATGCGTGACTCT
>NW_018399893.1:1533-1686 GCF_002168275.2 Theobroma umbraticum | reverse complement strand
ATAGTGTGTTTTAATCTAAAATGTAAAACAAATCAACTTAAAATCAATTATGACCTTGTAAAACCATTAAAGTGAGTAACAGGCCTTCTGAAGGAATGAGGGACTCTAAATGAACTTTTCTTGTCAATAAATGCTTGTTTCTTCACGTTTCTC
>NW_018399893.1:1080-1203 GCF_002168275.2 Theobroma umbraticum | reverse complement strand
AATGGGTGACTCTAAATGGACTTTTCTTATTGATAAATGCTTGTTTCTTCACGTCTCTCAAGGCAGACGTTCAATTATAGTGTCTTTTAATCAAAAATGTAAAACAATTCAACTTAAAATCAA
>NW_018399893.1:579-723 GCF_002168275.2 Theobroma umbraticum | reverse complement strand
TTTAAAAGAATGGGTGACTCTAAATGGACTTTTCTTGTTCATAAATGCTTGTTTTTTCACGTTTCTCAAGGCAAACATTCAATTATAGTATCTTTTAATCTAAAATGTAAAACAAATCAACTTAAAATCAATTATGAGATTGTA
>NW_018399893.1:0-142 GCF_002168275.2 Theobroma umbraticum | reverse complement strand
CCTTTTAAAAGAATGGGTCACTCTAAATGGACTTTTCTTGTCGATAAATGCTTGCTTCTTCACGTTTCTCGAGGCAGACATTCAATTGTAATGCCTTTTAATCTAAAATGTAAAACAATTCAACTTAAAATCAATTATGAGA
>NW_018399892.1:1187-1385 GCF_002168275.2 Theobroma umbraticum | reverse complement strand
CAATTATGAGATTATAAAACTATTTCAAGTAAGTAATAAGGCTTTTGAAGGAATTGGTGACTATAGATGAACTTTTCTTTTCAATGAATGCCTTTTTCTACATGTTTCTCAAGGTAAAAATGCAATTATAATCTGTTATAACCAAAAATGTTAAAAAAATTAAACCTAAAATCAATAATGAGATTATAAAACCATTTA
>NW_018399892.1:1002-1177 GCF_002168275.2 Theobroma umbraticum | reverse complement strand
TAAGGCTTTTAAAGGAATGAGTGACTATAAATAGACCTTTCTTGCCAATGATTGCTTTTATCTTCATGTTTCTTGAGGTAAACATTAAATTATAATCTGTTTTAACCAAAATTGCAAAAACATTCAACTTAAAATCAATTATGAGATTACAAAACTATTTAAAACGAGTAATAAG
>NW_018399892.1:443-790 GCF_002168275.2 Theobroma umbraticum | reverse complement strand
TTTTAAAGCGAGTAACAAAGCTTTTCAAGGAATGGGTGACTATAAATGGATCTTTCTTGCCAATGAATGCCTTTTTCTCGATGTTTCATAAGGCAGACATTCAATTATAGTCTGTTTTAATCAAAAATGTAAAAATGTTCAATTTAGAATCAATTATGACACTATAAAACCATTTAAAGCAAGTAAAAAGGCTTTTGAAGGAATAAGAGATAATAAATGAACTTTTCTTCCAAGTGAATCACTTTTTCTATACATTTCCCAAGGTGAGCATTCTATGATAGTCTATTTTAATGAAAAATGTAAAAACATTTAACTTAAAATCAATTATAAGATTATAAAACTATTTA
>NW_018399892.1:235-334 GCF_002168275.2 Theobroma umbraticum | reverse complement strand
AAATACTTTTTTCTTAACGTTTCTCATGCTAGACATTCAATTATAGTCTATTTTAATGAAAAATATAAAATAATTCAACTGAAAATCAATTATGAGATT
>NW_018399892.1:0-225 GCF_002168275.2 Theobroma umbraticum | reverse complement strand
TTAAAGTGAGTAATAAGGCTTTGGAAGAAATGTATGACTATAAATGGACTTTTCTTGCCCATGAATATCTTTTTGTTCATGTTTCTCAAGTTGACATTCAATTTAGTCCATTTTAACAAAAAATGTAAAGAAATTTAACTTAATATCAATTATGAGATTATAAAACCATTTGAAGCAAGTAATAATGCTTTTAAAGGAATGAGTGACTCTAAATAGACTTTTTTT
>NW_018399891.1:1034-1146 GCF_002168275.2 Theobroma umbraticum | reverse complement strand
TTATAATCTCAAAATTGATTTTAAGTTGAATTCTTTGTACAATTTTGATTGAAACAGATTATAATTGAATGTCTACCTCTAGAAACGTGAGGGAAAAGTCATTTTTTGAAAA
>NW_018399891.1:744-889 GCF_002168275.2 Theobroma umbraticum | reverse complement strand
AAATGGTTTTATAATCTCAAAATTGATTTTAAGTTGAATTTTGTTTACATTTTTTATTAAAACAGATTATAATTGAATGTTTACCTTGAGGAACGTGAAGAAAAACACATTCATTGGCAAGAAAAGTCTATTTATAGTCATCCAT
>NW_018399891.1:415-630 GCF_002168275.2 Theobroma umbraticum | reverse complement strand
TTTTAGGTAAAACAGATTATAATTGAATGTCTATCTTGAGAAACATGTAGAAAAAGTCATTCATTAGGAAGGAAAGTCCATTTATGGTCTCCCATTCTTTTTAAAGTCTTATTACTCGCTTTAAGTAATTTTATAATCTCATAATTGATTTTAAGTTGAATTTTTTTACATATTTCATTCAAACAGACTATAATTGAATGCCTGCCTTAAGAAAC
>NW_018399891.1:174-361 GCF_002168275.2 Theobroma umbraticum | reverse complement strand
AAAAGCCTTATTACTAGCTTTAAATGGTTTTATAATCTTAAAATTGATTTTAAGCTCAATTTTTTTTTAAAACTTTGGTTAAAAAATATTATAATGAAATGTCAACTTCAAGAAACATGAAGAAAAATGCATTAGTTGGCAAGAAAAGTCCATTTATAGTCACATATTCCTTCAAAAGCCTTATTAC
>NW_018399891.1:0-164 GCF_002168275.2 Theobroma umbraticum | reverse complement strand
TGGTTTTATAATCTCATAATTGATTTTAAGTTAAAATTTTTTATATTTTTTGGTTAAAACAGACTCTAATTGAATGTTTACCTCATGAAATATGAAGAAAATGGCATTCCTTGGGAAGAAAAGTCCATTTATAGTCACCCATTCTTTCAAAAGCCTTATTACTC
>NW_018399890.1:5025-5186 GCF_002168275.2 Theobroma umbraticum | reverse complement strand
CGAGGTGAACATTCAATTATAATCTATTTTAATAAAAATATAAAAAAATTTAAACTAAAATTAATTATTAGGTTATAAAATCATTAAAAGTGAGTGATGAGGCTTTCCAAAGCGTGGGTGACTATAAATAGACTTTTCTTGCCAATGGATATCTTTTTGTT
>NW_018399890.1:4808-4919 GCF_002168275.2 Theobroma umbraticum | reverse complement strand
TTATAAAAATTATAAAAAAGTTCAACTTAAAACTAATTATGAGGTTATACAATCGTGTAAAGCGAGTAATAAAGCTTTTGAAGGCATGGGTGACAATAAATGGACTTTTCT
>NW_018399890.1:4540-4654 GCF_002168275.2 Theobroma umbraticum | reverse complement strand
AGGCATTGGTGAATATAAATGGACTTTTCTTGCCAATGAATATCTTTTTCTTCATGTTTCTTAAGTCAGATATTCAATTATAATTTATTTTAGTAGAAAATATAAAATAATTTA
>NW_018399890.1:4413-4530 GCF_002168275.2 Theobroma umbraticum | reverse complement strand
AATTATGAGGTTTTAAAATCATTTAAAGCAAGTAATAAGGCTGTTGAAGGTATGGGTGACTACAAATAGACTTCTGTTGCCAATGGATATCATTTTCTTTGAGTTTTTTGAGGCAGA
>NW_018399890.1:4040-4161 GCF_002168275.2 Theobroma umbraticum | reverse complement strand
CAATTATGAGGTTATAAAATCATTTAAAGCGAGTAATAGGGTTTTCGAAGGACTTGATGACCATAAATAGACTTTTCTTACCAATGAATATCTTTTTCTTCATATTTCCTGAGGAAGGCAT
>NW_018399890.1:3486-3592 GCF_002168275.2 Theobroma umbraticum | reverse complement strand
GTGACTATAAATGGACTTTTCTTGCTAATAGATATCTTTTTCTTCATATTTCTTAAGGCAGATATTCAATTATAATCTGTTTTAACAAAAGTTATTAAAAAATTTA
>NW_018399890.1:3364-3476 GCF_002168275.2 Theobroma umbraticum | reverse complement strand
TAAAAAATATAAAAAACTTAAATTAAAATCAATTATGAGATTATAAAATCATTTAAAACGAGTAATGATGCTTTCGAAGGCATGGGTGACTATAAATGGACTTTTCTTGTCA
>NW_018399890.1:3005-3115 GCF_002168275.2 Theobroma umbraticum | reverse complement strand
ACTACAAATGGACTTTTCTTGCCAATGGATATCTATTTCTTCACGTTTCTTGAGAAAGACATTCAATTATAATCAGTTTTAATAAAAAATATAAAAATACTCAAATTAAA
>NW_018399890.1:2684-2792 GCF_002168275.2 Theobroma umbraticum | reverse complement strand
AATCAATTATGAGGTTATAAAATTATTAAAAGTGAGTGATAAGGCTTTTGAAGGTGTGGGTGACTGTAAATAGACTTTTCTTGCCAATGGATATCTTTTTGTTTCGGT
>NW_018399890.1:2549-2674 GCF_002168275.2 Theobroma umbraticum | reverse complement strand
AGACGTTCAATTATAATCTATTTTTATAAAAATTATAAAAAATTCAACTTAAAACTAATTATGAGGTTATGCAATCATTTAAAGCGAGTAATAAGGTTTTGAAAGCATGGGTGACTATAAATAGA
>NW_018399890.1:2422-2532 GCF_002168275.2 Theobroma umbraticum | reverse complement strand
TATCTTTTTCTTCACATTTCATGAAGTAAACATTCAATTATAATCTATTTCAAAATAAAATTATAAAAGCATTCAAATTAAAATCAATTATAAGGTTATAAAATCATTTA
>NW_018399890.1:1919-2148 GCF_002168275.2 Theobroma umbraticum | reverse complement strand
TAATCTATTTTAATAAAAATATAAAAAAATTCAAATTAAAATCAATTATGAGGTCATAAAATCATTAAAAGCGAGTGATGAGGCTTTTGAAGACCTGGGTGATTATAAATTGACATTTCTTGCCAATGGATATCTTTTTGTTTCAGTTTCTTGAGGTAGACGTTCAATTATAATCTATTTTTATAAAAATTGAAAAACAATTAAACTTAAAACCAATTATGAGGTTATA
>NW_018399890.1:1754-1909 GCF_002168275.2 Theobroma umbraticum | reverse complement strand
AAGCGAGTAATAAGGCTTTTCAAGGCGTTGGTGACTATAAATAGACTTTTCTTTCCAATGGATATCTTTTTGTTCTGGTTTCTTCAGGCAGACATTCAATTATAATCTATTTTTACAGAAACTAATTATGAGGTTATACAATCATGTAAAGCGAG
>NW_018399890.1:1630-1744 GCF_002168275.2 Theobroma umbraticum | reverse complement strand
TTTGAAGGCATGGGTGACAATAAATAGACTTTTCTTATAAATGGATATCTTTTTCTTCATATTTCTTAAGGCAGATATTCAATTATAATCTATTTTAATAAAAAAATATTAAAA
>NW_018399890.1:1011-1174 GCF_002168275.2 Theobroma umbraticum | reverse complement strand
TAATAAGGCTGTTGAAGGAATGGGTGACTATAAATAGACTTCTGTTGCCAATGGATATCATTTTCTTTGGGTTTTTTGAGGCAAACAATTAATTATAATCTGTTTTAAGAAAAAATGTTAAAAAGTTTAACTTAAAACTAATTATGAGATTAAAAAACTATTT
>NW_018399890.1:868-1001 GCF_002168275.2 Theobroma umbraticum | reverse complement strand
ATAAGGCTTTCGAAGGCATGGGTGACTACAAATGGACTTGTTTTTCCCACGGATATCTTTTTCTTTATGTTTCTCGAGATAGACATTCAATTATAATATGTTTTAACAAAAATATAAAAAAATTCAAATTAAA
>NW_018399890.1:531-653 GCF_002168275.2 Theobroma umbraticum | reverse complement strand
TAAAACTAATTATGAGATTAAAAAACTGTTTAAAGCGAGTAATAAGGTTTTCGAAGGCATGTGTGACAATAAATGGACTTTTCTTGCCAATGGATATCTTTTTCTTCACATTTCTCGAGGCA
>NW_018399890.1:0-125 GCF_002168275.2 Theobroma umbraticum | reverse complement strand
GGCTTTTTAAGGCATGGGTGACTATAAATGGACTTTTCTTGCTAATAGATATCTATTTCTTCACGTTTCTGGAGGGAGACATTCAATTATAATCAGTTTTAATAAAAAATATAAAAAAACTCAAA
>NW_018399889.1:3736-3896 GCF_002168275.2 Theobroma umbraticum | reverse complement strand
AAATGTAAAAAAATTCAACTTAAAATCAATTATGGCATTATAAAACCATTTAACATGTGTAATAAGGCTTTTAAAAGGAATGGGTAACTATTAATGGACTTTTCTTGCCAATGAATGCCTTTACCATCACGTTTCTTGAGGTTGACATTGAATTATAATC
>NW_018399889.1:3588-3720 GCF_002168275.2 Theobroma umbraticum | reverse complement strand
GTACAAAGAATTCAAATTTTAATCAATTTTGAGATTACAAAACCATTTAAAATGAGTAATAAGGCTTTTGAGGGGATCGGTGACTATAAATGGACTTCTCTTACTAATGAACCTTTTTCATCATGTTTCTTG
>NW_018399889.1:1574-3451 GCF_002168275.2 Theobroma umbraticum | reverse complement strand
CTTTTCTTGCCAATGAATGCTTTTTTCTTCATGTTTCTCAAGGTAGACATTCAACTCAGTTTGTTTTAACCAAAAACGTAAAAAGAATTCAAATTTAAATCAATTTCGAGATTATAAAGCCATTTAAAGTGAGTAAGAAGGCTTTTTGAGGAATGGGTGACTATATATGGACCTTTCTTGCCAATGAATGCCTTTTTTGTTACGTTTCTCAAGGTCGACATCAATTCTAATCTGTTTTAACAAAAAATGTAGAAAAATTTAACTTAAAATCAATTATGGCATTATAAAACCATTTAAAGTGAGTAATCAGGCTTTTGAAGGTATGGGTGACTATAAATGGACTTTTCTTGCCAATGAATGCTTTTTTCTTCATGTTTCTCAAGGCAGACATTCAATTCAGTTTGTTTTAAAAAACATACAAAGAATTCAAATTTAAATCAATTTTAAATTATAAAACCATTTAAAGTGAGTAATAAGGCTTTTAAAGGAATGGGGGACTATAAATGGAGTTTTCTTGCCAATGAATGCCTTTTTCTTTACTTTTCTTGAGGTCAACATCCAATTATAGTCCGTTTTAACTAAAAATGTAAAACAATTCAACTTACAATCAATTATGGCATTATAAAACTATTTAAAGCGAGTAATGAGGCTTTCGAAGGCATGAGTGACTGCAAATGAACTTTTCTTGCCAATGAATGCTTTTTTCTATATGTTTCTCAAGGTAGACAGTCGATTCAGTTTGTTTTAACTAAAAAAGTACACAGAATTGAAATTTAAATCTATTTTGAGATTATAAAACCATTTAAAGTGAGTAATAAGGCTTTTGAAGGAATGGGTGACTATAAATAGACTTTTCTTGCCTATGAATGCTTTTTTCATTATGTTTCTCAAGGTAGACATTCAATTATAGTATGTTTTAACAAAAAATATAAAAAAATTTGAACTTGAAATCAATTATGAGATTATAAAATCATTTAAAGTGAGTAATGAGGCTTTTGAAGGAATGGGTGACTATAAATGGACTTCTCTGGCCAATTTACCTTTTTCTTCACATTTCTTAAGGTTGACATTCAATTATAATCTGTTTTGACCAAAAATGTACAAAGAATTTAAATTTAAATCAATTTTGAGTTTACAAAACCATTTAAAGTGAGTAATAATGTTTTTGATGGAATGGTTCACTATAAATGGACTTTTCTTACCAATGAACACCTTTTACTTTATGTTTATTGAGGTAGACATTCAATTGTAGTCTATTTCAACCAAAAATATAAAAACAATTCAACTTAAAATCAATTATGGCATTATAAACCGATTAAAGTGAGTAATAAGGCTTTTTGAAGGTATGGGTGACTATAAATGAACTTTTCTTGTCCATGAATACTTTTTCCTCACGTTTCTCAAGGTAGACATTCAATTCTAGTCTATTTTAACCAAAAATGTAAAAGAATTCAACTTAAAATCAATTATTAGTTTATAAAACCATTTAAAGCAAGTAATAAGTCTTTCGAAGGCTTGAGTGACTATAAATGAACTTTATGTGGAAATGGTTGGATTTTGCTTTTCGTTCCATAAGGCAGACATTCAATTATACCATTTTTTAACCAAAAATATAAAACAATTCAACTTAAAATCAATTTTGAGATTATAAAACCATTTAAAGTGAGTAATAAGGCTTTTAAAGGAATGGGTGACTATAAATGGACTTTTCTTGCCAATGAAAGCCTTTCTCTTTATGTTTCTTGTGGTAGACATTCAATTGTAGTCCGTTTTAACCAAAAATGTAAAAAAATTCAACTTAAAATTAATTATGGCATTATAACACCATTTAAAGCGAGTAATGAGGCTTTTGAAGGTATGGGTGACTATAAATGGAC
>NW_018399889.1:1438-1564 GCF_002168275.2 Theobroma umbraticum | reverse complement strand
AATGAATGCTTTTTTCTTCATGTTTCTCAAGGTAGACATTCAATTCAGTTTGTCTTAACCAAAAAAGTACAAAGAATTCAAATTTAAATCAATTTTGAGATTATAATACCATTTAAAGTGAGTAAT
>NW_018399889.1:965-1122 GCF_002168275.2 Theobroma umbraticum | reverse complement strand
GACATTTAATTATAGCCTTTTTAAACTGAAAATGTAAAAAAATTTAACTTAAAATCAATTATTTCATTATAAAGCCATTTAACATGTGTAATAAAGTTTTTGAAGGAATGGCTGACTATTAATGGACTTTTCTTGCCAATGAGTGCCTTTATCATCA
>NW_018399889.1:498-644 GCF_002168275.2 Theobroma umbraticum | reverse complement strand
ACCATTTAAAGTGAGTAATAAGGCTTTTGAAGGAATAGGTGACTATAAATGGACGTTTCTTGCCATTGAATGTATTTTTCTTTACGTTTCTTGAGGTAAAAATTCAATTGTAGTCTGTTTTAACCAAAAATAAAAAAAATTTAACT
>NW_018399889.1:121-226 GCF_002168275.2 Theobroma umbraticum | reverse complement strand
TTTTAACCAAAAACATACAAAGAATTCAAATTTAAATCAATTTTGAGATTATAATACCATTTAAATTGAGCAATAAAGCTTTTGAAGGAATGGGTGACTATAAAT
>NW_018399889.1:0-111 GCF_002168275.2 Theobroma umbraticum | reverse complement strand
TGCCAATGAATGCCTTTTTCTTTACTTTTCTTGAGGTACACATCTAATTATAGTCCATTTTAACTAAAAATGTAAAACAATTCAACTTAAAATCAATTATGGCATTATAAA
>NW_018399888.1:1311-1420 GCF_002168275.2 Theobroma umbraticum | reverse complement strand
TAAAGGAATGAGTGACTATAAAAGGACTTTTCTTGTCAATGAATGCTTATTTCTCACGTTTCTTGATGTAGACATTAAATTATGGTCTGTTTAAATAAAAAATGTAAAA
>NW_018399888.1:1109-1301 GCF_002168275.2 Theobroma umbraticum | reverse complement strand
TAAAATCAATTATGAAATTATAAAATCATTTAAAACGAGTAATGAGTCTTTTTAAGGAATGAGTGGCTATAAATGGACTTATTTTCTCTACGAAAGCTTGTTTCTTCATGTTTCTTAAAGTAGACATTCAATTACACCTGTTTTAATCAAAAATGTAAAACAATTCAACTTAAAATCAATTATGAGAATATA
>NW_018399888.1:597-743 GCF_002168275.2 Theobroma umbraticum | reverse complement strand
AAAATGTAAAAACAAATCAACTTAAAATCAATTATGAGAATATAAAACCATTTAAAGCGAGTAACAAGCCTTTTTAAGAAATGAGTGGCTATAAATTGACTTTTCTTATCAATGAATGCTTGTTTCTTCATGTTTCTAAAGGTAGA
>NW_018399888.1:377-587 GCF_002168275.2 Theobroma umbraticum | reverse complement strand
TACTCTATTTTAATCAAAAATTCAAATAAATTTAACATAAAATCAATTATCAGATTTTAAAAACATTTAAAGCGAGTAATAAGCCTTTTAAAGGAATGAGTGACTATACATGTACTTTTCTTGTCAATCAATGCTTATTTCTTCACGTTTCTTGAGGTAGACATTAAATTATGGTCTGTTTAAATAAAAAATGTAAAAAAATTCAACTTA
>NW_018399888.1:0-122 GCF_002168275.2 Theobroma umbraticum | reverse complement strand
AAGGAATGGGTGGATGTAAATGGAATAGTTTTTATCAAAGAATGCTTGTTTCTTTACTCTGTTTTAATCAAAAATGTAAAAACATTCAACTTAAAATCAATTATGAGAATATAAAACCATTT
>NW_018399887.1:2802-2988 GCF_002168275.2 Theobroma umbraticum | reverse complement strand
TATTTCGCACTTAAATTTACATCCATCAACTCTCCATCTCGTCGATGAGATTGTGGTGGCTCCTATACGAGGATACAGAGAGTTACAGAGGGAGGAACTAATATTCATGTATTGTAACACTTCAAGAATTTGCAATTGATTGGGCCGATTGTGAGGATTAGACTCAAGCAATTAATCTTTTTTAGT
>NW_018399887.1:2186-2317 GCF_002168275.2 Theobroma umbraticum | reverse complement strand
AGGAACTAATATTCATGCATTGTAATGTTTCAAGAATTTGCAATTGATTGAGCCAACTGTGAGGAGTAGACTGAAGAAATTAGTCTTTTTCACTTCACTAGCAATTGAAAGGATGAACTTCTTCAATTATT
>NW_018399887.1:1611-1744 GCF_002168275.2 Theobroma umbraticum | reverse complement strand
ATTTAAACTTACCAAACTTTAAAGCTCTTTCATCAATTGCATATTGACACATTTGTAACCTCATGGCTTTCATAACTAGTTATAATAATATTTAAAGAATATTATCCCAAAAAAATCTATTAATAGTGATTCT
>NW_018399887.1:1144-1259 GCF_002168275.2 Theobroma umbraticum | reverse complement strand
TCTTACTGAAGAGCAACTGATATTCAATAACTGTAACGGTTTAAGAATTTGCCATTTATTTGGCCAAATTTGAGGAACAGACTCAAAGAGGAAGTCTTCTTTAATTCACTTGCAA
>NW_018399887.1:514-629 GCF_002168275.2 Theobroma umbraticum | reverse complement strand
AGGAGTAACTAATTTTTGAGCATAGTAATGCTCTATGAAAAGGGTGACTAATTATCAAAACCATGTTAAAGAAACTTTTGAATAAAATGATCATGGGCATCTCTTTTTAGGATAA
>NW_018399887.1:0-128 GCF_002168275.2 Theobroma umbraticum | reverse complement strand
GGTGGCAGCAAATACTAAAGACTATGTAAAAGGTTTATAGCCATTTCTAGAAACTAAGAAAAATTTGGTATTAAGAAGAAAAACCTAGAAAATCTTGACTGTTCATAAAGAGAGATTATCAAAAGATA
>NW_018399886.1:1249-1397 GCF_002168275.2 Theobroma umbraticum | reverse complement strand
TGATTTTAAGTTAAACTGTTTTTACATTTTTGATTAAACAGACTATAATTGAATGTCTCCATCGAGAAACGTAAAGAAAAAGGCATTCATTGACAAAAAAGTCTATTTATAGTCATCCATTCCTTCAAAAGCCTTATTACTCACTTTA
>NW_018399886.1:893-1013 GCF_002168275.2 Theobroma umbraticum | reverse complement strand
TTGAATATCTACCTTGAGAAACATGAAGAAAAAAGCATTCATTAGCAAGAAAAGACCATTTATAGTCACACTCACTATAAATGGTTTTGTAATGCCATAATTGATTTTAAGTTGAATTTT
>NW_018399886.1:804-883 GCF_002168275.2 Theobroma umbraticum | reverse complement strand
TTGTTCAAACAGACTATAATTAAATGTCTACCTTAAGAAACATAAAGAAAAACATATTCATTGGCAAGAAAAGTGCATT
>NW_018399886.1:622-726 GCF_002168275.2 Theobroma umbraticum | reverse complement strand
TTCTTTGTACATTTTTAGTTAAAAATAGACTAGCATTGAATGTCTACCTGAAGAAACATGAAGAAAAAAGCATTTATTGACAAGAAAAGTCCATTTATAGTCAC
>NW_018399886.1:177-531 GCF_002168275.2 Theobroma umbraticum | reverse complement strand
TTGATTTTAAGTTAAATTGTTTTACATTTTTTTGTTAAAACAGACTATAATTGAATGTCTACTTTGAGAAATATAAAGAAAAATGCAGTCATTGGTAAGAAAAGTCCATTTATAGTCACGCATTCATTCAAAAGCTTTATTACTTAATTTAAACAGTTTTATAATCTCAAAATTGATTTAAATATGAATTCTTTGAATATTTTTAGTTAAAACAGACTAGAATTGAATATTTACCTTAAGAAACATGAAAAAAAAACATCATTCGGCAAGAAAAGTCCATTTATTGTCACCCATACCTTTAAAAGCCTTATTACTCGCTTTACATGGTTTTGTAATGCCATAATTGATTTTAAG
>NW_018399886.1:0-152 GCF_002168275.2 Theobroma umbraticum | reverse complement strand
AAACAGACTATAATTGAATATCTCCATCGAGAAATGTAAAGAAAAAGGCATTCATTGAAAAAAAATTCTATTTATAGTTATCTATTCCTTCAAAAGCTTTATTACTCACTTGAAATAGTTTTATAATCTCAAAATTGATTTAAATTTGAATT
>NW_018399885.1:1074-1172 GCF_002168275.2 Theobroma umbraticum | reverse complement strand
GAAATGTGAAGAAAAAGCCATTGATTGGGAAAGAAAGCCCATTCATAGTCTTTCTATCTTTCAATAGCTTTGTTACTCACTTTAAATGGTTTTATAAT
>NW_018399885.1:920-1064 GCF_002168275.2 Theobroma umbraticum | reverse complement strand
ATTTTAAGTTGAATGTTTTTACATTTTTTAGTAAAACAGGCTATAGATGAACGCTTGCCTCCAAAAACATGTAAAAAAATCTATTCATTGGGAAGAAAAGTCCATTTGTAGTCTCTCATTTCTTCAAAAACCTTATTACTCGCT
>NW_018399885.1:354-540 GCF_002168275.2 Theobroma umbraticum | reverse complement strand
TTTTGCATTTTTTAGTAAAATAGACTATAAATGAATGCTTGCCTTGAGAAACATGTAAAAAAAGTCATTCATTGGATTGAAAAGGCTATGTGTAGTCTCTCTTTCCTTTAAAAGCTTTATTAGTCACTTTAATATTGATTTTAAGTTAAATTTTTTTACATTTTTGGTTAAAAAAGGATATAATTG
>NW_018399885.1:0-153 GCF_002168275.2 Theobroma umbraticum | reverse complement strand
AAGCCTTATTACTCACTTTAAATAGTTTTATAATCTCATAATTGATTTCAAGTTCAATTGTTTTACATTTTTCATTAAAACATACTATAATTAAATGCTTGCCTTAGGAAATGTGAAGAAAAAGCCATTGATTGGGAAAGAAAGCCCATTCAT
>NW_018399884.1:1486-2043 GCF_002168275.2 Theobroma umbraticum | reverse complement strand
AATTATGAGATTATAAAATCATTTAAAGTAAGTAATAAGGCTTTCGAAGGCTTGGGTTACTATAAATGGGCTTTTCTTGCTAACAAATGGCTTTTTCCTCATGGTTCCTAAGGTAGACATTCAATTATAATCTATTTAAACTAAAACTATAAAAAATTTAACTTAAAATCAATTATGAGATATAAAACCATTTGAAGCGAGTAATAAGACTTTTGAAGGCTTAAGTGAGTATAAAGGAACTTTTCTTACCAATGAATAGCCCTTTCTTCACGTTTTTCAAGGTAAAGATTTAAATACAATCTATTTGAACTAAAAATGTAAAAAAATTCAACTTAAAGTTAATTATGAGATTATAAAACCATTTCAAGCTTGTAATAAGACTTTCAAAGGCATGGGTGACTATAGATGAACTTTATTTGCCAATAAATGGCTTTTCTCTCATGTTTTCCAAGGCAAACATTCAATTATAATCTGTTTGAAACAAAAATATAAAAAATTCAATATAAAATCAATTATGATATTATAAAACCATTTAAAGTGAGTAATAAGGCTTTCAA
>NW_018399884.1:0-1325 GCF_002168275.2 Theobroma umbraticum | reverse complement strand
CTTAAGTGAGTATAAATAAACTTTTCTTGGCAATGAATAGCTCTTTCTTCATGTTTTTCAAGGTAGAGATTTAAATACAATCTATTTGAGCAAAAAATATAAAAAAATTCAACTTAAAGTCAATTATGAGATTATAAAACTATTTCAGGCTAGTAATAATGCTTTCAAAGGCATGAGTGATTATGAGTGAACTTTTTTCTCTAATGATTAGCTTTCACTTTACGTTTTCAAAGATAGACATTTAATTATAATATATTTTAACGAAAAATGTAAAAAAATTCAACTTAAAATCAATTATGAGATTATAAAACCATTTAAAGCAAGTAATTAGGCTTTCGAAGGCATGGGTGACTATAAATGTAATTTTCCTGCCAATGAATGGCTTTTCTCTCATGTTTCTCAAGACAGACATTCAATTATAATATATTTTAACTAACAATATAAAAAAATTTAACCTAAAATCAATTATGAAATTATAAAATAATTTAAAGCGAGTAATAAGGCTTTCAAAGGCTTGGGTTACTATAAATGAGCTTTTCTTACCAATAAATAGCTTTTTCCTTACGGTTCCTAAGATAGACATTCAATTATAATCTATTTTAATCAAAAATCTAAAAAAATTCAACTTAAAATTAATTATGAGATATAAAACCATTTAAAGCGAGTAATGAGACTTTTGAAGGCTTAAGTGATTATAAATAAACTTTTTTGACAATAAATAGCTCTTTCTTCACGTTTTCCAAGGTAGAGGTATAAATACAATATATTTGAACAAAAAATGTAAAAAAATTCAACTTAAAGTCAATTATGAGATTATAAAACCACTTTAGGCTAGTAATAAGGCTTCCAAAGGTATGGGTGACTATAGATGGACTTTACTTACTAATAAATGGCTTTTCTCTTATGTTTTCTAAGGCAAACATTCAATTATAATCTACTTGAACCAAAAATGTAAAAAATTCAACCTAAAATCAATTATGAGATTATAAAACCATTTAAAGTGAGTTATAAGGCTTTCAAAGGTATGGATAACTATAAATCGATTTTTCTTATCAATGAATGGTTTTTTCTTCACGTTTCCTAAGGAAAACATTCAATTATAATCTATTTTAATGAAAAATATAAAAATATTCAACCTAAAATTAATTATGAGATTATAAAACCATTTAAAGCGAGTAATAAGGTTTTCAAGGGTATGGGTGACTATCAATGGACTTTTCTTATCAATGAATGGCTTTTTTTTCATGTTTCCGAAGACAGATATTCAATTGTAATCTATTTTAACTAAAAATGTAAAAAAATTCAACTTAAAATCAATTATGAGA
>NW_018399883.1:1220-1341 GCF_002168275.2 Theobroma umbraticum | reverse complement strand
GTGAAATTGAGAAAAATAAAAAGGGAAAGAAAGAATGAAGTGTTGAACAAAAGAAAAAGGCTGATGGAAAGAGGTATACTAGGTGATGGAAAATAAAGCTCTGAATAGGTTCTAGATTGAC
>NW_018399883.1:844-1006 GCF_002168275.2 Theobroma umbraticum | reverse complement strand
TTTAACATAGTGTTAGCCTACATTAGTAGAGAGAGGGATGAAAAGCAAACTTATAGAGTTAATTACTAATTTAAATTTTACATGAATATAAATTTATCCAGATTGTAAAATATTCTAAGTGAAGAGATTGCACACACACATGGAATTTCACTTAATGATGAG
>NW_018399883.1:710-825 GCF_002168275.2 Theobroma umbraticum | reverse complement strand
ATGAACTTGAATAATATTTATGTGTTGCCTAGAGTTATGAATATGGATTAACTACTGAGGCTATTAAAGGTAATTAATGAAATGGTGCAATTGAATTCTAGTTAAATGTTTTCAT
>NW_018399883.1:557-694 GCF_002168275.2 Theobroma umbraticum | reverse complement strand
GTTGTTTTATGTTTTGCTCAAGGACTAGCAAAATCTTAAGTTTGGGGGTATGATGACTCTATTATATAGAGTTATTTTGATACATTTTAGGGGTTTAAGTAGCCAGATCTTTGAGATTTTAGGTTCAAATTTTAGCA
>NW_018399883.1:289-414 GCF_002168275.2 Theobroma umbraticum | reverse complement strand
CTAATTTTTCTTATGGCTTTTGTAGGAAATTGATGAAAAAGGCTCATTTGATGAGAATCAATGAAAGTACAGTGATGACTTCATTCGTATATGTTTCGGTATTTTGACCATATCTCTCTCTAAAA
>NW_018399883.1:0-117 GCF_002168275.2 Theobroma umbraticum | reverse complement strand
CTGATTGTATCATGGTCAAAATATTTGTCAAATTCAGAGCATTGTAGCAGTATGAATGGACTGAACATGATGTGGTATTTGGAGCATAGCTTTCAATCCAGAAGTCCAATTGATGTG
>NW_018399882.1:1304-1447 GCF_002168275.2 Theobroma umbraticum | reverse complement strand
CAAAAGGCTTATTACTCGCTTTAAATAGTTTTTCAATCTCATAATTGAATTTAATTTAAATTTTTTTAAATTTTTTATTAAAACATACCATAATTGAATGTACCTCGAGAAACATGAAGAAACAAGCATTCATTAACAAGAAA
>NW_018399882.1:1048-1158 GCF_002168275.2 Theobroma umbraticum | reverse complement strand
CTGGAAACATGCAAATCAAAGCCATTCATTTAGAAAAAAAGTCCATTTATAGTCAGTCATTCCTTCGAAAGCCTTATTACCCGCTTTAAATAGTTTTATAATCTCATAAT
>NW_018399882.1:635-799 GCF_002168275.2 Theobroma umbraticum | reverse complement strand
TTAATTTTTTGATTAAAACATACTATAATTGAATGTGTACCTTGGGAAACATGATGAAACAAGCATTCATTGATAAGAAAAGTCCATTTAGAGTCACCCATTCTTTCAACAAGCTTATTACTCGCTTTAAATGGCTTTATAATCTCATAATTGATTTTAAGTTG
>NW_018399882.1:397-542 GCF_002168275.2 Theobroma umbraticum | reverse complement strand
ACTCGCTTTAAATAGTTTTATAATCTCAAAATTGATTTTAAGTTGAATTTTTTTCCATTTTTTATTAAAACTGACTATAAGTGATTGTTTATCTCAGGAAACATGCAGAAAAAGCCATTCATTGAGAAGAAAAGTCTATTTATAG
>NW_018399882.1:0-151 GCF_002168275.2 Theobroma umbraticum | reverse complement strand
TATCATCTCATAATTGATTTTAAGTTGAATTCTTTTTACATTTTTCTTTAAAACGTACAATAATTGAATGTCTAACTCGAGAAACGTGTAAAAAAATCATTGATTGAGAAGAAAGGTCCATTTATAGCCACCCATTCTTTCAAAAGGCTTA
>NW_018399881.1:2987-3100 GCF_002168275.2 Theobroma umbraticum | reverse complement strand
ACATGAAGAAACAAGCATTCATTGATAAGAAAAGTCCATTTATAGCCAACCATTGCTTAAAAAGGCTTATGACTCGCTTTAAATGGTTTTATAATCTCATAATTGATTTTAAG
>NW_018399881.1:2845-2968 GCF_002168275.2 Theobroma umbraticum | reverse complement strand
TGATTAAAACAGAGTATAATTAAATGTCTGCCTTAAGAAACATGAAGAAACAAGCATTCATTGATTAGGGAAGTCCATTTATAGCCACCCATTCTGTAAAAAGGCTTATTACTCGCTTCAAAT
>NW_018399881.1:2658-2824 GCF_002168275.2 Theobroma umbraticum | reverse complement strand
ATTTTAAGTTGATTTTTTTTGCATTTTTGATTAAAACAGAGTATAATTGAATCTCTACCTTAAGAAACATGAAGAAACAAGCATTCATTGATAAGAATAGTCCATTTATAGCTACCCATTCCTTAAAAAGACTTATTACTCGCTTTAAATGGTTTTATAATCTCAT
>NW_018399881.1:2464-2648 GCF_002168275.2 Theobroma umbraticum | reverse complement strand
AAGTTGAATTTTTTAATATTTTTTATTAAAATAGACTATAATTGAATGTCTACCATGAGAAACGTGATGAAACAAGCATCCATTGATAAAAAAAGTCTATTTATAGTCACTCATTCCTTTAAAAGGCTTTCTACTCCCTTTAAATGTTTTTATAATCTTATAATTGATTTTATGTTAAATTTTT
>NW_018399881.1:1774-1989 GCF_002168275.2 Theobroma umbraticum | reverse complement strand
TTTAAATGGTTTTATAATCTCATAATTGATTTTAAGTTGAATTTTTTAACATTTGTTATTAAAATCGACTATAATTGAAAGTCTACCTTGAGAAACGTGATGATACAAGCATCCATTGACAAGAAAAGCGCATTTATGGTCACCCATTCCTTCAAAAGGCTGATTACTCGCTTTAAATGGTTTTATAATCTTATAATTGATTTTAAGTTGAATTT
>NW_018399881.1:1100-1220 GCF_002168275.2 Theobroma umbraticum | reverse complement strand
TAATTGATTTTAAGTAGAATTTTTTTACATTTTTGATTAAAACAGAGTATAATTCAATGTCTACCTAAGAAAGGTGAAGAAACAAGCATTCATTGACAAGAAAAGTCCATTTATAGTCAC
>NW_018399881.1:547-679 GCF_002168275.2 Theobroma umbraticum | reverse complement strand
AGTTCAATTTTTTTACATTTTTGATTAAAGCAGAGTATAATTGAATGTCTACCTTAAGAAAGGTGAAGAAACAAGCATTCATTGACAAGAAAAGTCTATTTATAGTCACGCATTCATTCAAAAGTCTTATTA
>NW_018399881.1:295-537 GCF_002168275.2 Theobroma umbraticum | reverse complement strand
ATGGTTTTATAATCTCATAGTTGATTTTAAGTTTAAGTTTTTTGTATTTTTGATTAAAACAGATTATAATTGAATGTCTACCTCAAGAAATATTAAGAAAGAACTATTCATTGACAAGAAAAGTCTATTTACAGTCACCTATTCCTTCAATAGCCTTACTACACACTTTAAATGGTTGTATAATCTCGTAATTAATTTTAAGTTGAATTGTTTTATATTTTTTATTAAAACAGACTATAATT
>NW_018399881.1:0-131 GCF_002168275.2 Theobroma umbraticum | reverse complement strand
TAATTGATTTTAAGTTAAATTTTTTTACATTTTTTATTAAAACAGAGTATAATTCAATGTCTACCTAGAGAAACATAAAGAAACAAGCATTCATTGATAAAAAAAAGTCCATTTACAGCCACCCATTCCTT
>NW_018399880.1:0-2256 GCF_002168275.2 Theobroma umbraticum | reverse complement strand
TATAATCTCATAATTATTTTTAAGTTAAATTTTTTTACATTTTTGGTTAAAATATATTATAACTGAATGTTTATCTCGGGAAACGTGAAGCAAAGTCATCCATTGCCAAGAAAATTTTATTTATATTCACTCAAGCCTTCAAAAGCCTTATTACTTGCTTTACATAGTTTTATAATCCCATAATTTATTTTAAGCTAAACTTTTTTTTTATATTTTAGGTTAAAGCAGATAATAATTGAATGTTTGCCTTGAAAAATATGAAGAAAAAGCCTTTCATTAGTAGGAAAAGTCCATTATAGTCACCCATGTCATCGATCGTCGTATTACTCCCTTTAAATAGTTTTATAATCTAGTATTTGATTTTAAGTTAATTTTTTTTTATTTTTTTTTATTAAAACAGACAATAATTGAATGTTTGCCTTAAGAAATATGAAGAACAAGCCTTTCATTTGCAAGAAAAGTCCATTTATAGTCACCCATGCCATCGACCGCCTCATTAAGCTTAAAATAGTTTTATAATCTCATATTTGATTTTAGGTTAAATTTTTTTTATATTTTTAGTTAAAATAGATAATAATTGAATGTTTGCCTTGGGAAACATGAAGAAAAAGCCTTTCACTAGCAAGAAAAGTTCATTTATAGTCACCCATGCCATTGAACGCCTTATTACTTACTTTAAATGGTTTTTTAATCTCATAATTGATTTTAAGTTGATTTTTTTTACATTTTGATTAAAATATATTATAACTGAATGTCTACCTTAGAAAACATGAGGTAAAAGCAATCCATTGGTAAGAAAAGTCTAATTTATATTCACCTAAGCCTGGTTTTATCACTCGTTTTAAATAGTTTTATAATCTCATAATTGATTTTAAGTAGAATTTTTTTATATTTTTGATTAAAACAGATTATATTTGAATGTCTACCTTAGGAAACATGAAGAAAACACCATTCATTGGCAAGAAAAGTCCATTTATAGTCACTCGTACCTTTGAAAGCTTTATTACTTGCTTTAAATGGTTTTTAATCTCATACTTGATTTTAAGTTAAATTTTTTACATTTTTTGTTTAAATATATTAGAACTGAATGTTTACCTCGAGAAACGTGAAGTAAAAGTCATCCATTCTGAAAAAAAGTCAATTTATATTCACTCAAACCTTTAAAAGTCTTCTTTCTCACTTTAAGTGGTTTTATAGTCTCATAATTAATTTTAAGTTGAATTTTGTTACATTGTTTTCCTAAAATACATTAGAACTGAAAGTCTGCCTCGAGAAACATGAAGTAAAAGTCATCCATTCTGAATAAAAGTCGATTTATATTCACTCAAACCTTCAAAAGTCTTCTTTCTCGCTTTAAGTGGTTCTATAGTCTCATAATTGATTTTAAGTTAAATTTTGCTACATTTTTTCTAAAAATATATTAGAACTGAAAGTCTACCTCAGGAAATGTAAAACAAAAGGAATCTATTGGTAAGAAAAATCTATTTATATTTACTAAAGCCTTTGAAAGCCTTATTACTCGCTTTAAATATTTTTATAATCTTAGAATTATTTTTAAATTGAGTTTTATTATATTTTTGATTAGATCAGATAATAATTGAATGTTTGCTTTGGGAAACATAAAGCAAAAGCCATCCACTAGCAAAGAAAGTCTATTTATAGTCACTCAAGCGTTCGAAAGCTTTATTACTCATTTTAAATGGTTTTATAGTCTCATAATTAAGTTTAAGTTGAATTTTTTTACATTTTTGGTTAAAATATATTATAACTAAATGTCTACCTCAAGAAACGTGAAATAAAAGCCATCCATTGGCAACAAAAGTTTATTTATATTCACTCAAGCCTTTGAAAGCCTTATTACTCGCTTTAAATATTTTTATAATCTCATAATTGTTGTTAAGTTGAATTTTTTTACATTTTTAGTTAAAACAGATAATAATTGAATGTCTAGTTCAGGAAAGGTGAAGCAAAAGTCACCCATTGGAGAGAGAAGTCTATTTGTAGTCACCCAAACCTTTGAAAGCCTTATTACTTGCTTTAAATAGTTTTATAGTCTCATAACTGATTTTAAGTTGAGTTTTTTTTATATTTTTGGTCCAAATATATTATAACTGAATGTCTGCCTCAAGAAACGTGGGGCAAAAGTCATCCATTGATAAGAAATTCTATTTATATTCACTCAAACCTTCAAAAGTATTATTAATTGCTTTAAATAGTTTTATAATTTCATAATTGTTTTTAAGTTGAATTTTTTTA
>NW_018399879.1:18482-18629 GCF_002168275.2 Theobroma umbraticum | reverse complement strand
TTTATTAAAACAGATTATAATTGAATGTCTACCTTAGGAAACATGAAGAAAAAGTTATTTATTGACAAGAACAGTCCATTTATAGTCACCTACGCCTTCGAAAGCCTTATTACTCGCATTAAATGATTTTATAACCTCATAATCTAT
>NW_018399879.1:18065-18225 GCF_002168275.2 Theobroma umbraticum | reverse complement strand
CACTTTAAATGATTTTATATTCTCATAATTTATTTTAAGTTGAATCTTTTTACATTTTTTATTAAAACATATCATAATTGAATGTCTACTACGAGAAACATGAATAATAAGATATTCATTGGTAAGAATAGTCAATTTATAGTCACCCACGCCTTCAAAA
>NW_018399879.1:17990-18055 GCF_002168275.2 Theobroma umbraticum | reverse complement strand
TCACTTTAAATGTTTTTATAATCTCATGATTGACTTTAACTAAAATTCTTTTACATTTTTTATTA
>NW_018399879.1:17888-17980 GCF_002168275.2 Theobroma umbraticum | reverse complement strand
AAATTAAATGCCTTCCTAGGAAACCTTGAAGAAAAAGACATTCATTGGTAAGGAAAGTTCATTTATAGTCACCCATGCCTTCGAAAGCCTTA
>NW_018399879.1:17712-17878 GCF_002168275.2 Theobroma umbraticum | reverse complement strand
TAAATATTTTTATAATCTCATAGTTGATTTTAAGTTAAATTATTTTATATTTTTAGTTAGAACAGATAATAATTGAATGTCTACCTTATGAATGGAAAGAAAAAAATATTCATAGGCAAGAAAAGCCTATTCGCACTCACCGATGCCTTCGAAAGCCTTATTACTC
>NW_018399879.1:17395-17702 GCF_002168275.2 Theobroma umbraticum | reverse complement strand
TTTTTATAATCTCATAATTAATTTTGAGCTCTATTTTTTTACATTTTTATTTAAAAATAATAATAACTGAATGTTTGCCTAGGAAAATCTGAAGAAAAAGCAATTCATTGGTAAGAGATGTCCATTTATAGTCATCCATGCCTTCAAAAGCTTTATTACATGCCTAAAATGTTTTTAGAATCTCATAATTGATTTTAACTTGAATTTTTATACACTTTTTGTTAAAACAGATAATAATTGAATGTCTACCCTCAGAAACATGAAGAAAAAGATATCCATTGACAAGAAAAGTCCATTTATAGTCACC
>NW_018399879.1:16974-17307 GCF_002168275.2 Theobroma umbraticum | reverse complement strand
AAATAGTTTTATAATCTCATAATTGATTTTAAGTTGTATTTTTTTATATTTTTTTAAAACAGATTATAATTGAATGTCTACCTTGGGAAACATGAAAAAAGATATTAATTGACAAAAGTAGTCCATTTATAGTCACTCGCGCCTTCGAAAGCTTTGTTACTTGCCTTAAATATTTTTATAATCTCATAGTTGATTTTAAGTTAAATTGTTTTATATTTTTAGTTAAAACAGATAATAATTGAATGTTTACATTGAGAAATGTAAAGAAAAAGATATTCATGGGTAAGAAAAGTCCATTTATAGTCACCGATGCCTTTGAAAGCCTTATTACTT
>NW_018399879.1:16674-16964 GCF_002168275.2 Theobroma umbraticum | reverse complement strand
TTTTTATAATCTCATAATTGATTTCAAGCTCTATTTTTTTACATTTTTATTTAAAAAAAATAATAACTGAATGTTCGCCTAGGAAAACTTGAAGAAAAAGCCATTCATTGGTAAGAGAAGTCTATTTATAGTCACTCATGCCTTCAAAAGCCTTTTTACGCGCCTAAAATTTTTTTAGAATCTTGTAATTGATTTTAACTTAAATTTTTGTACATTTTAGCTAAAACAGATAATAATTGAATGTCTGCCGTAGGAAACATGAAGAAAAAGATATCCATTGGCAAGAAAAG
>NW_018399879.1:16491-16664 GCF_002168275.2 Theobroma umbraticum | reverse complement strand
GTCACCCATACCTTCGAAAGCCTTATTACTTGCATTAAATGGTTTTATAACCTTATAATCGATTTTAAGTTGAATATTTTTATATTTTTTTATTAAAATAGATTATAATTAAATGTCTTTCTCGAGAAATGTGAAGAAAAAGATATCCATTGACAAGAAAAGTCCATTTATAG
>NW_018399879.1:16303-16475 GCF_002168275.2 Theobroma umbraticum | reverse complement strand
AAGCCTTATTACTCACTTTAAATGGTTTTATAGTCTCATAATTCATTTTAAGTTGAATCCTTTTACATTTTTTATTAAAACAGATTATAATTGAATGTCTACTTCAGGAAACATGAAGAATAAAATATTTGTTGGTAAGAATAGTCCATTATAGTCACCCACACCTTCAAAA
>NW_018399879.1:16201-16293 GCF_002168275.2 Theobroma umbraticum | reverse complement strand
TCGTTTTAAATATTTTTATAATCTTATAACTGAATTTAGGTAGAATTTTTTTATATTTTATTAAAACATATTAAAATTGAATGCCTTCTTCA
>NW_018399879.1:16074-16191 GCF_002168275.2 Theobroma umbraticum | reverse complement strand
AGAAAAAGATATTTATTGGCAAGAAAAGTCTACTTATAATCACCTATGCCTTCGAAACCCTTATTACTTGCTTTAAATGGTTCTAGAATCTCGTAATTAATTTTAACTTCAATTTTT
>NW_018399879.1:15776-15892 GCF_002168275.2 Theobroma umbraticum | reverse complement strand
TTTTAAGTTAAATTTTTTTATATTTTTTTATTAAAATAGATTATAATTGAATACTTACCTCAAGAAACGTGAAGAAAAGATATCCATTGAGAAGAAAAGTCTATTTATAGTCACCC
>NW_018399879.1:15338-15712 GCF_002168275.2 Theobroma umbraticum | reverse complement strand
CACTTTAAATGATTTTATATTCTCATAATTTATTTTAAGTTGAATCTTTTTACAGTTTTTATTAAAACATATCATAATTGAATCTCTACCTCGAGAAATATGAAGAATAAGATATTCATTGGCAATAATAGTCAATTTATAGTCAGCCACGCCTTCAAAAGCCTTATTACTCGCTTTAAATGTTTTTATAATCTCATGATTGACTTTAAGTTGAATTTTTTTACATTATTAATTCAAACAAATAATAACGGAATGTTTGCCGAGGGAAACCTGAAGAAAAAGTCATTCATTGGCAAGAAAAGTCTACTTATAGTCACTCATGTCTTTAAAACCCTTGTTACTCGTTTAAATAGTTTTATAATCTCATAAATGAT
>NW_018399879.1:15119-15328 GCF_002168275.2 Theobroma umbraticum | reverse complement strand
ATTCTTTCACATTTTTGGGTAAAACAGATAATAATTTAATGTCTATCTTAGGAACCATGAAGAAAAAGATATCCATTTGCAAGAAAAGTCCATTTATAGTCACTCATATCTTCGAAAGCCTTATTACTCGGTTTAAATGGTTTTTTAATCTCATCATTGGTTTTAAATTAAACTTTTTGATATTTTTTATTAAACAGATTATAATTGCA
>NW_018399879.1:14639-14867 GCF_002168275.2 Theobroma umbraticum | reverse complement strand
TTTAAGTTAAATTTTTTTATATTTTTTATTAAAACAGATTGTAATTGAATGTCTGCCTTAAGCAACGTAAAGAAAAAGATATCCATTGGAGAGAGAAGTCAATTTATAGTAATTCATGCCTTTGAAAGCCTTATTACTCAACTTAAATTTTTTTATAACTTTATAATTGATTTTAAGTTGAATTGTTTTACATTTTTATTAAAACAGTTAATAATTGAATGTTTGCCT
>NW_018399879.1:14149-14480 GCF_002168275.2 Theobroma umbraticum | reverse complement strand
TTTATAATCTCATAATTGATTTCAAGTTGAATTTTTTTACATTATTAATTCAAACAAATAATAACTGAATGTTTGCCCAGGGAAACCTGAAGAAAAAGCCGTTCATTGGCAAGAAAAGTCTACTTATGTCACTCATGCCTTCAAAACCCTTATTACTCATTTTAAATTGTTTTATAATCTCATAAATGATTTTAAGTTGAATTCTTTTACATTTTTGGGTAAATTAGATAATAATTGAATGTCTATTTACATTTTTGGGTAAATTAGATAATAATTGAATGTCTATCTCAGGAACCATGAAGAAAAAGATATCCATTGGTAAGAAAAGTCC
>NW_018399879.1:14061-14139 GCF_002168275.2 Theobroma umbraticum | reverse complement strand
ACCCATGCCTTCAAAAGCCTTATTACTCGCATTAAATAGTTTCGTAATCTAGTAATTAATTTTAGGTTAATTTTTTTA
>NW_018399879.1:13916-14051 GCF_002168275.2 Theobroma umbraticum | reverse complement strand
TAAAATAGATTATAATTGAACGTTTACTTGGAGAAACATGAAGAAAAAGATAGTCATTGATAAGAAAAGTTCATTTATAGTCATTGATGCCTTCAAAAGCCTTTTTACTCGCTTTAAATGTTTTTATAATCTCAT
>NW_018399879.1:13655-13906 GCF_002168275.2 Theobroma umbraticum | reverse complement strand
AAGTTGAATTTTTTTACATTTTTGGTTAGAACCGATAAAAATTGAATGTCTGCCTTAGGAAACGTGAAGAAAAAGATATACATTAGGAAAAATAGACCATCTATTGTTGCCCACGCTTTCAAAAGCCTCACTACTTGCTTTAAATATTTTTATAGTCTTATAATTGATTTTAAGTTAAATTTTTTTTCATTGTTGGCTAAAATTGATAATAATTGAATATCTGCCTTAGGAAACGTGAAGAAAAAGATATC
>NW_018399879.1:13265-13541 GCF_002168275.2 Theobroma umbraticum | reverse complement strand
ATTTTAAGTTGAATTTTTTTATATTTTTTATTAAAACAGATTATAATTAAATATCTACCTTAAGAAATGCGAAGAAAAAGATATCCATTAGCAAGAAAAGTTAATTTATAATCACCCACACCTTGAAAAGCCCTACTACTCATTTTTAATATTTTTATACTCTTATAATTGACTTTAAGTAGAATTATTTTATATTTTTTATTAAAGCAGATTATAATTAAATGCCTACCTTGGGAAACGGGAAGAAAAAGATATTCTTTGACAAAAAAAGTCTAC
>NW_018399879.1:13018-13255 GCF_002168275.2 Theobroma umbraticum | reverse complement strand
CAATGCCTTCAAAAGCCTTATTACTAGTTTTAAATGGTTTTATAATCTTATAAATGATTTTAGGTTGAATTTTTTATATTTTCGGGTGAAACAGATAACAATAGAATATTTGTCTCAATAAACGTGAAGAAAAAGTCATTCATTGGCAACAAAAGTCCATTTATAGTCACCCATGCATTTGAAAGCCTTATTACTCAGTTTAAATAATTTTATAACCTCATAATTGATTTTAAGTTA
>NW_018399879.1:12879-13008 GCF_002168275.2 Theobroma umbraticum | reverse complement strand
TATTTTTTATTAAAATAGATTATAATTAAATGTCTACCTCAAGAAACGGTAAGAATAAGCTATCCATTGAGAAGTAAAGTCCATTTATAGTCACCCATGCCTTCAAAAGCCTTAGTACTCGCTTTAAAT
>NW_018399879.1:12642-12779 GCF_002168275.2 Theobroma umbraticum | reverse complement strand
TAACCTCATAATCTATTTTAAGTTAAATTTTTTTATATTTTTTTATTAAAATAGTTTATAATTGAATACCTACCTTGTGAAACTTGAAGAAAAGATATCCATTGACAAGAAAGGTTCATTTATAGTCACCCATACTT
>NW_018399879.1:12555-12632 GCF_002168275.2 Theobroma umbraticum | reverse complement strand
TATTACTCACTTTAAATGATTTTATATTCTCATAATTTATTTTAAATTGAATCTTTTTATATTTTTATTAAAACATA
>NW_018399879.1:12419-12545 GCF_002168275.2 Theobroma umbraticum | reverse complement strand
ATGTCTACCTCAAGAAACATGAAGATTAAGATATTCATGGGCAAGAATAATCAATTTATAGTCACCCACGCCTTCAAAAACCTTATTACTCGCTTTAAATATTTTTATAATCTCATAATTGACTTT
>NW_018399879.1:11941-12409 GCF_002168275.2 Theobroma umbraticum | reverse complement strand
CTTTTACATTTTTTATTAAAACATATTAAAATTAAATGCCTTCCTAGGAAAACTTGAAGAAAAAGATATTCATTGGCAAGGAAAGTTCATTTATAGTCACCCATGCCTTAGAAAGCCTTATTACTCACTTGAGATAGTTTTACAATCTCATAATTGGTTTTAAGTTGTATTTGTTTGTATTTTTTATTAAAACAGATTATAATTGAATGTCTACTATGAGAAACATGAAGAAAAAGATATTCATTGGCAAGAACAGTCCATTTATAGTCGCTCACGCTTTCGAAAGCTTTATTACTCGCTTTAAATGTTTTTATAATCTCATAGTTGATTTTAAGTTAAATTTTTTTACATTTTCAGTTAAAACAGATAATAATTGAATGTCTGCCTTGAAAAACTTGAAGAAAAAGGTATTCATTCGTAAGAAAAGCCCATTTGTAGTCACTGATGCCTTTAAAAGCCTTATTACTC
>NW_018399879.1:10175-11931 GCF_002168275.2 Theobroma umbraticum | reverse complement strand
TTTTGATAATCTCATAATTGATTTCAAGCTGAATTGTTTTGCATTATTAATTCAAACAAATAATAATTGAGTGTTTGCCGAGGAAAACCTGAAGAAAAAGTCATTCATTGGCAAGAAAAGTCTACTTATATTCACCCATGCCTTCAAAACCCTTATTACTCGTTTTAAATGGTTTTATAATCTCATAAATGATTTTAAGTTGAATTCTTTCACATTTTTGGGTAAAGCAGATAATAATTGAATGTTTACCTTAGGAACGATGAAGAAAGAGATATCCATTGGCAAGAAAAGTCTATTTATAGTCACTCATACTTTCGAAAGCCTTATTACTCGCTTTAAATGGTTTTTTAATCTCATAATTGGTTTTAACTTGAACTTTTTAATATTTTTTATTAAATAGATTATAATTACATGTTTGCTTCAAAAAACGTAAAGAAAAAGATATCCGTTGGAAAGAGAAGTCCATTTATAGTAACCCATGCCTTCGAAAGCCTTATTACTCAACTTAAATATTTTTATAACCTTATAATTGATTTTAAGTTAAATTGTTTTATATTTTTTATTAAAACATATTGTAATTGAATGTCTATCTTGAGAAACGTGAAGAAAAAGATATCCATTGGCAAGAAAAGTCTATTTATAGTCACCCATGCCTTCGAAAACTTTATTACTCGCTTTAAATGATTTTATAACCTCGTAATTGATTTTAAGTTTATTTTTTTATATTTTTTTAATAAAACAGATTACAATTGAACGTCTACCTCAAGAAACATGAAGAAAAAGATGTCCATTGGTAAGAAAAGTCCACTTATAGTTACCCATCCCTTTGAAAGTCTTATTATTCGCTCTTAATGTTTTTATAATCTCATAATTGATTTTAGGTTGAATTTGCTTATATTTTTTATTAAACAGATTATAATTGAATGTCTACCCTGGGAAACATGAAGAAAAAGATATTCATTGGCAATAACAGTCTATTTATAGTCACCCACTCTTTCAAAAGCCTTATTACTGGCCTTAAACGTTTTTATAATCTCAAAGTTGATTTTAAGTTAATTTTTTTACATTTACAGTTAAAACAGATAATTATTGAATGTCTGCCTTGAGAAACATGAAGAAAAAGATATTCATTGGTAAGAAAAGCCCATTTGTAGTCACCGATGCCTTTGAAAGCCTTATTACTTGCTTTCAATGTTTTTATAATCTAATAATTGATTTCAAGCTGAATTTTTTTACATTATTAATTCAAACAAATAATAACTGAATGTTTGCAGAGGGAACCTGAAGAAAAAGCCATGCATTGGCAAAAAAAGTCTACTTATAGTCACTCATGCCTTTAAAACCCTTATTACTCATTTTAAATGGTTTTATATTCTTCTAAATGATTTTAAGTTGAATTGTTTCACATTTTTGCGTAAAACAGATAATAATTTAATGTCTATCTTAGGAACCATGAAGAAAAAGAATTCATTTGCAAGAAAAGTCCATTTATAGTCACCCATATCTTCGAAAGCCTTATTACTCGCTTTAAATAGTTTTTTAATCTCATAATTGGTTTTAAATTAAACTTTTTGATATTTTTTATTAAACAGATTATAATTGCAAGTTTGCTTCAAAAAACGTAAAGAAAAAGATATCCATTGGAAAGAGAAGTCCATTCATAGTAACCCATGCCTTCGAAAGCCTTATTACTCAACTTAAATATTTTATAACCTTATAATTGATTTTAAGTTGAATTTTTTTATATTTTTTATTA
>NW_018399879.1:9513-9740 GCF_002168275.2 Theobroma umbraticum | reverse complement strand
AAAATAATAACTGAATGTTTGCCAAGGGAAACCTGAAGAAAAAGCCATTCATTGACAAGAAAAGTCTACTTATAGTCGTTCATGCCTTCAAAACCCTTATTACTCGTTTTAAATTATTTTATAATCTCATAAATGATTTTAAGTTGAATTCTTTTATATTTTTGGGTAAAATAGATAATAATTGAATGTCTATCCTAGGAACCATGAAGAAAAAGATATCCATTGGC
>NW_018399879.1:9414-9503 GCF_002168275.2 Theobroma umbraticum | reverse complement strand
CATTTATAGTCACCCATACCTTCAAAAGCCTAATTACTCGCGTTAAATGGTTTCGTAATCTCGTAATTAATTTTAGGTTAATTTTTTTA
>NW_018399879.1:9015-9404 GCF_002168275.2 Theobroma umbraticum | reverse complement strand
TAAAATAGATTATAATTGAACGTTTACCTCAGGAAACATGAAAAAAAGATATTTATTGGTAAGAAAAGTTCATTTATAGTCATCGACGCCTTCAAAAGCCTTTTTACTCGCTTTAAATGTTTTTATACTCTCATAATAGATTTGAAGTTGAATTTTTTTTCATTTTTTGTTGAAACAGATAAAAATTGAATATCTACCTCAAGAAACATGAAGAAAAAGATATACATTGGCAAGAAAAGACCATCTATTGTCGCCCACGCCTTCAAAAGCCTCACTACTTGCTTTAAATATTTTTATAGTCTCATAATTGATTTTAAGTTAAATTTTTTTCATTATTGGTTAAAATTGATAATAATTGAATATCTGCCTTAGGAAACGTGAAGAAAAAG
>NW_018399879.1:8913-9005 GCF_002168275.2 Theobroma umbraticum | reverse complement strand
GCAAGAAAAGTCCATTTATAGTCACCCATACCTTTGAAAGCCTTATTACGTGCTTTAATTGATTTTATAACCTCATAATTGATTTTAAGTTG
>NW_018399879.1:8647-8903 GCF_002168275.2 Theobroma umbraticum | reverse complement strand
ATATTTTTTATTAAAACAGATTATAATTGAATATCTACCTTAAGAAATGTGAAGAAAAATATATCCATTAGCAAGAAAAGTTAATTTATAGTCACCCACACCTTGAAAAGCCTTATTACTCGTTGTTAATGTTTTATACTCTTATAATTGACTTTAAGTAGAATTATTTTATATTTTTTACTAAAACTGATTGTAATTGAATGTCTACCTTGGGAAACGTGAAGAAAAAGATATTCTTTGACAAAAAAAGTCTACT
>NW_018399879.1:8457-8637 GCF_002168275.2 Theobroma umbraticum | reverse complement strand
AATGCCTTCAAAAGCCTTATTACTAGTTTTAAATGATTTTATAATCTCATAAATGATTTTAGGTTGAATTTTTTATATTTTTGGGTGAAACAGATAATAATGGAATATTTGTCTCGACAAACGTGAAAAAAAGCCATTCATTGGCAACAAAAGTCCATTTATAGTCACCTATGCATTCGA
>NW_018399879.1:8375-8447 GCF_002168275.2 Theobroma umbraticum | reverse complement strand
ACTCAGTTTAAATGATTTTATAACCTCATAATTGATTTTGAGTTAATTGTTTTTATATTTTTTATTAAAATA
>NW_018399879.1:8249-8365 GCF_002168275.2 Theobroma umbraticum | reverse complement strand
AAATGTCTACCTTGAGAAACGTTAAGAACAAGCTATCCATTGAGAAGTAAAGTCCATTTACAGTCACCCATGCCTTCAAAAACCTTAGTACTCGCTTTAAATGTTTTTATAATCAC
>NW_018399879.1:8129-8239 GCF_002168275.2 Theobroma umbraticum | reverse complement strand
TTAAGTTAAATTTTTTTACATTTTTATTAAAACAAATTATAATTGAATGTCTACCTTGGAAAACATGAAGAAAAAGATATTCACTAGCAAGAAAAGTCCATTTATAGTCA
>NW_018399879.1:7653-7911 GCF_002168275.2 Theobroma umbraticum | reverse complement strand
CACACCTTCAAAAGCCTTATTACTCGCTTTAAATATTTTTATAATCTCATAGTTGACTTTAAGTAGAATTTTTTTCTATTTTTTGTTAAAACAGATTAAAATTGAATACCATTCTTGAGAAACATGAAGAAAAAGATATTCATTGGCAAGAAAAGTCTAGTTATAGTCACCCATGCCTTTAAAACACTTATTACTCACTGAATGGTTTTATAATCTCATAAATAATTTTAAGTTGAATTTTTTTACATTTTTGTGTAA
>NW_018399879.1:7076-7234 GCF_002168275.2 Theobroma umbraticum | reverse complement strand
TAAAAGCCTTATTATTCGGTTTCAATGATTTTATAACCTCATAATTGATTCTGAGTTGAATTGTTTTACATTTTTTATTAGAACAGATTATAATTGAATGTCTGCCTCTAGAAACATGAAGAAAAAGATATCCATTGGCATGAAAAGTTCATTTATAG
>NW_018399879.1:6576-6776 GCF_002168275.2 Theobroma umbraticum | reverse complement strand
CTTTGAAGCCCTTATTACTCACATTAAATGATTTTATAACCTCATAATTGATTTGAGTTAATTTGTTTTATATTTTTTATTAAAACAATTTATAATTAAATGTCTACCTTGAAAAACATGAAGAAAAAGATATCCATTGGTAAGAAAGATCCATTTATAGTCACCCATACCTTCGAAAGCCTTATTACTCACCTTAAATA
>NW_018399879.1:6223-6566 GCF_002168275.2 Theobroma umbraticum | reverse complement strand
CTCATAGTTGATTTTAAGTTAAATTTTTTTATATTTTTTATTAAAATAGATAATAATTGAATGTCTGCCTGAAGAAACGTAAAGAAAAAGATATTCATTGGTAAGAAAAGCCTATTTGTAGTCGCCGATGCCTTTGAAAGCTTTATTAGTCGCTTTAAATGTTTTTATAATCTCATAATTGATTTCAAGCTAAATTGTTTTACATTTTTAATTCAAACAAATAATAGCTGAATGTTTGTCTAGGAAAACTTGAAGAAAAAGCCATCCATTGGCAAGAAAAGTCTACTTATAGTCACTCATTCCTTCAAAACCTTTATTACTCGCTTTAAATAGTTTAATAATG
>NW_018399879.1:6002-6213 GCF_002168275.2 Theobroma umbraticum | reverse complement strand
TTTTAAGTTGACTTTTTTTAAATTTTTTGATAAAACAGATAATAATTGATTGTGTGTCTCGACAAACATGAAGAAAAAGTCATTCAAGCAAAGTTCATTTATAGTCTCTCGTGCATTTGCAAGCCTTAATACTCGCTTTAAATGATTTTATAACCTCATAAATGATTTTAAGTTAAATTTTTTTATATTTTTTATTAAAACAGATTATAAT
>NW_018399879.1:5570-5988 GCF_002168275.2 Theobroma umbraticum | reverse complement strand
GAGAAACGTGAAGAAAAAGATAACCATTGGCAAGAAAAGTCTATTTATAGTCACACATGCTTTCGAAAGCCTTATTATTTGCTTTAAATGGTTTTTTAATCTCATAATTGGTTTTAAGTTGAAATTTTTTATATTTTTTATTAAAATACATTATAATTGAATGTCTGCTTCAAAAAATGTAAAGAAAAAGATATCCATTGGTAAGAGAAGTCCATTTATAATCACCCATACCTTCGTGAGCCTTATTACTTACCTTAAATGTTTCTATGACCTTATAATTGACTTTAAGTTGAAATGTTTTATATTTTTTATTAAAACTGATTATAATTGAATGTCTACGTTGAGAAACGTGAAAAAAAAGGTATCCATTGGTAAGAAAAGTTCATTTATACTTACCCATGCCTTCGAAAGCCTTATT
>NW_018399879.1:5272-5523 GCF_002168275.2 Theobroma umbraticum | reverse complement strand
ATTTTAAGTTGAATTTTTTTACATTTTTAATTAAAATAGATTATAATTGAATGTTTTTCTTAAGAAATGTGAAGAATATCCATTGGCAAGAAACGTTCATTTACACTCACTCATGCCTTCGAAAGCCTTATTACTCGCTTTAAATAGTTTTGTAGTTTCAATTAGTTTTAAGTTAAATTTTTTTACAATTTTTACCCAAACAGATTATAATTAAATGTCTACCTCGAGAAACATGAAGAAAAAGATATCCA
>NW_018399879.1:4866-5129 GCF_002168275.2 Theobroma umbraticum | reverse complement strand
TTTTATTAAAACAGATTATAATTGAATGTCTGTCTTAAGAAACATGAAGAAAAATATATCCATTGACAAGAAAAGTCCATTGATAGTCGCCCATGCCTTCGAAATCCTTATTACTCGTTTTAGATGATTTTATAATTTCATAATTGATTTTAAGTTAAATTTTTTTATATTTTTTACTAAAACAGATTTTAATTGAATGTCTGCCTTGTGAAATTTGAAGAAAAAGATATCCATTGGCAAGAAAAGTCCATTTATAGTCACCC
>NW_018399879.1:4571-4702 GCF_002168275.2 Theobroma umbraticum | reverse complement strand
TTTTAAGTTAAATTTTTTTTATATTTTTTATTAAAATAGATTATAATTGAATGTTTAAATCGAGAAACGTGAAGAAAAAGATATTCATTAGTAAGAAAAGTTCATTTATAGTCACCGACGCCTTCAAAAGC
>NW_018399879.1:4377-4561 GCF_002168275.2 Theobroma umbraticum | reverse complement strand
GCTTTAAATGATTTTATAATCTCATAATGGATTTTAAGTCGAATTATTTTATATTTTTTATTAAAATAGATAATAATTGAATATCTACCTCAGGAAACATAAAGAAAAATATATACATTGGCAGGAATAGACCATCTATTGTTGCTTACGCCTTCAAAAGCCTTATTACTCGCTTTAAATGTTT
>NW_018399879.1:4228-4367 GCF_002168275.2 Theobroma umbraticum | reverse complement strand
ATAATTGATTTTAAGTTGAATTTTTTTACATTGTTCGCTAAAATTGATAATAATCGAATATCTACCCTAGGAAACGTGCAGAAACAGATATCCATTGGCAAGAAAAGGCCATTTATAGTCACCAATGCCTTCAAAAGCC
>NW_018399879.1:3987-4128 GCF_002168275.2 Theobroma umbraticum | reverse complement strand
GGCTTTTGAAGGCATTGGTGACTATAAATGGCCTTTTCTTGCCAATGGATATCTATTTCTGCACGTTTCCTAGGGTAGATATTCGATTATTATCAATTTTAGCAGACAATGTAAAAAAATTTAACTTAAAATCAATTATGA
>NW_018399879.1:3811-3977 GCF_002168275.2 Theobroma umbraticum | reverse complement strand
ATATTTAAAGCGAGTAATAAGGCTTTTGAAGGCTTAGGCAACAATAGATGGTCTATTCTTGCCAATGTATATCTTTTTCTTTACGTTTCTTGAGGTAGATATTCAATTATTATCTATTTTAATCAAAAATGTAAAAAAATTCAACTTAAAATCCATTATGAGATTA
>NW_018399879.1:1756-3801 GCF_002168275.2 Theobroma umbraticum | reverse complement strand
TAAAGCGAGTAAAAAGGCTTTTGAAGGCGTCGGTGACTATAAATGAACTTTTTTTGCCAATGAATATCTTTTTCTTTACATTTCTCAAGGTAAACATTCAATTATAATCTATTTTAATAAAAAATAGAAAAAAATTTAACTTAAAATCAATTACGAGATTATGAAACTATTTAACACGAGTGATAAGACTTTCGAAGGCATGGGTGACTATAAATGGACTTTTCTTGCCAATGGATATCTTTTTCTTCAAGTTTCACAAGACAGACATTCAATTAAATTCTGTTTTAATAAAAAATATAAAAAATTTAACTTAAAATCAATTATGAGATTATAAAATCATCTAAAGCGAGTAATAAGGATTCCGAAGGCATGGGCGACTATCAATAGACTTTTCTTGTCAATGGATATCTTTTTCTTCATGTTTCTCAAGATAGACATTTAATTATAATCTGTTTTAATAAAAAATATAAAAAATTTAAATTAAAATCAATTATGAGATTATAAAATTATTTAAAGTGAGTAATAATGCTTTCGACGGCATTGGTGACTATAAATGGACTTTTCTTAGCAATGGATATCTTTTTCTTCATGTTTCTCGAGGTAGACATTTAAATATAATATGTTTGGATAAAAATTGTAAAATAATTTAACTTAAAACTAATTATGAGACTACAAAACTATTTAAAGCGAGTAATAAGGCTTCCGAAGGCATGAGTGAGTATAAATGAACATTTCTTGCCAATGGATATTCTTCATGTTTCTTGAGGCAAATATTCAATTATAATCTATTTTAATAAAAAATATAAAAAAATTCAACTTAAAATCAATTATGAGGTTATAAAATTATTTAAAGCGAGTAATAAGGCTTTCGAAGGCATGGGTGAGTATAAATGAACTTTTCTTACCAATGGATACCTTTTTCTTCACGTTTCTCATGGTAGACATTCAATTATAATTAGTTTTAATAAAAAATATAAAACATTTCAACTTAAAGTCGATTATAAGGTCATAGAAACATTTAAGGTAAGTAATAAGGTTTACAAAGGTATGGGTGACTATAAATGGACTTCTCTTACCAATGGATATATTTTTCTTTACATTTTTTGAAGCAGACATTTAATTATAATGTATTTTAATAAAAAATATAAAAAATTTCAACTTAAAACTAATTATGAGATTAAAAAACCATTTAAAGCGAATAATAAGGCTTTCGAAGGCATAGGTGACTATAAATAGACTTTTCTTGCCAATGGTTATCTTTTTCTTCACGTTTCTCAAGGCAGACATTCAATTATAATCTGTTTTAATAAAAAATATGAAAAAAATTAGCTTAAAATCAATTATGAGGTTATAAAATCATTTAAAGCGAGTATTAAGGCTTGCAAATGCACGGGAGACTATAAATGAACTTTTCTTGTCAATGAATGGCTTTTTCTTCATGTTTGTCGAGACAAACAATCAATTATTATCTGTTTTACCTAAAAATTTAAAAAAAGTCAACTTAAAATCATTTATGACATTATTAAACTATTTAAAGCGAGTAATTAAGGTTTTGAAGGAATGGTGACTATAAGTAGACTTTTCTTACCAATGAATGGCTTTTTCTTCAGGGTTTCCTAGACAAACATTTAGCTATTATTTGTTTGAATTAAAAATGTAAAAAAATTTAGCTTGAAATCAATTATGAGATTATAAAAACATTTAAAGCGCCTAATAAGGCTTTCAAAGGCATCGGTGACTACAAATAGGCTTTTCTTACCAATGAATATCTTTTTCTTTACGTTTCTCAAGGCAAACATTCAATTATTATCTATTTTAATCAAAAATATAAAAAAATTTAACTTAAAATCAACTATGAGATTACAAAAACATTTAAGGTGAGTAATAAGGCTTTTGAAAGCATGGGTGACTATAAATGAATTGTTTTTGTCAATGAATATCTTTTTCTTCATGTTTCTCAAAGTGGACATTCAATTATAATCTATTTTAATAAAAAATGTAAAAAAATGTAAAAATATTCAGCTTAAAATCAATTATGAGATTAT
>NW_018399879.1:1550-1746 GCF_002168275.2 Theobroma umbraticum | reverse complement strand
AAAGCGAATAATAAGGCTTTCGAAGGTATGGGTGACTATAAATGGATCTTTCTTGCCAATGGATATCTTTTTCTTCATATTTCTCAAGGTAGACATTCAATTATAAACTGTTTTAATAAAAAATATAAAACAAATTAACTCAAAATCAATTATGAGGTTATAAAATCATTTAATGTGAGTAATAAGGGCTTCAAAG
>NW_018399879.1:1166-1325 GCF_002168275.2 Theobroma umbraticum | reverse complement strand
ACTATAAATGAACTTTTCATGCCAATGGATATCTTTTTCTTCATGTTTCTAGAGACAAACATTCAATTATAATCTGTTTTAATAAAAAATATAAAACAATTCAATTCAGAATCAATTATGAGGTTATAAAATCATTGAAACCGAATAATAAGGCTTTTA
>NW_018399879.1:572-831 GCF_002168275.2 Theobroma umbraticum | reverse complement strand
TTCAACTTAAAATTATTTATGAGATTATAAAACAATTTAAAGTGAGTAATAAGGGTTTTAAAGGCATGGGTGACTATAATTAGACTTTTCTTACCAATGAATATCTTTTTCTTCATGTTTCTCGAGGATGCTATTCAATTTTAATCTGTTTTAATAAAAAATATAGAAAAATTCTACTTAAAGTCAACTATGAGATTATAAATATATTTAAAGCGAGTAATAAGGCTTTTGAAGACGTGGGTGACTATAAATGGACTAT
>NW_018399879.1:422-562 GCF_002168275.2 Theobroma umbraticum | reverse complement strand
GAATATCTTTTTCTTCATGTTTCCCGAAGTAGACATTCAATTATAATCTATTTTACTAAAAAATTTTAAAAAAGTCAACTTAAATTCAGTTATGAGATTATACAACAATTCAAAGCGAGTAATAAGGCTTTCGAAGGTAT
>NW_018399879.1:246-412 GCF_002168275.2 Theobroma umbraticum | reverse complement strand
AAATGGACTTTTCTTGTCAATGGATATCTATTTCTTCATGTTTCCCAAGGTAGATATTCAATTATTATCTGTTTTAGCCAACAATATAAAAAAATTCAACCTAAAATCAATTATGAGATTATAAAAGTATGTAAAGGAAGTAATAAGGCTTTTGAAGGCATGGGTG
>NW_018399879.1:134-236 GCF_002168275.2 Theobroma umbraticum | reverse complement strand
GACTTTTCTTGCCAATGAATATATTTTTTTCATGTTTCCCTAGGTAGATATTCAATTATTGTCTGTTTTAGCTAACAATGTAAAAAATTTAACTTAAAATCA
>NW_018399879.1:0-124 GCF_002168275.2 Theobroma umbraticum | reverse complement strand
TATAAAAATATTTAAAGCGAGTAAAAAAGCTTTTGAAGAAATGGGTGACTATAAATGAACTATTCTTGCTAATGAATATCTTTTTCTTCATGTTTTTTAAGGTAGACATTCAATTATAATCTGT
>NW_018399878.1:1456-1580 GCF_002168275.2 Theobroma umbraticum | reverse complement strand
AAGGATTGGGAGGCTATATATGAACTTTTTTTGCCAATGAATGCTCTTTTCTTCGTGTTTCTTATGTTCGACATTTAATTATAGCCTGTTTTAATGAAAAATGTAAAAAAATTCAACTTAAAAT
>NW_018399878.1:1008-1210 GCF_002168275.2 Theobroma umbraticum | reverse complement strand
AGATTATAAAACCATTTAAAGCAAATAATAAGGCCTTTGAAGGAATGAGAGGCTCTAAATGGACTTTTCTTGTCAATGAATATTTTTTTCTTTACTTTTCTTAAGGCAGGCAATCAATTATAGTCTGTTTTAATTAAAAATATAAAAAAACTAAATTTAGAATTAATTATGAGATTATGAAACAATTTAGAACGAGTAAAAA
>NW_018399878.1:858-998 GCF_002168275.2 Theobroma umbraticum | reverse complement strand
GGAATGGGAGGCTATAAATAGACTATTCTTATCAATGAATGCTTTCTTCTTCACGATTGTCAAGGCAGATGTTCAATTATAGTCTCTTTCAATGAAAAATGTAAAAAATTCAACTTAAAATCAATTATGACATTATAAAA
>NW_018399878.1:423-566 GCF_002168275.2 Theobroma umbraticum | reverse complement strand
TTTGAAGGAATGGGTGACTATAAATGGACTTTTCTTGTCAATGAATACTTTCGTTTGCACGTTTCTCAAGATAGTAGTACTTTATTGTTTGTTTTAATAAAAAATATAAAAAAATTTAACTTAAAATCAATTATTAGATTATA
>NW_018399878.1:250-412 GCF_002168275.2 Theobroma umbraticum | reverse complement strand
AGCAAGTAATAAGGCCTTTGAAGGAATGGGAGGCTATAAATGGACTTTTCTTACGAATGAATGCTTTTTTCTTCACTTTTCTCAAGGTAGACGTTCAATTCTAGTTTTTTTTAATAAAAAATATAAAAAAATTGAACTTAAAATTAATTATGAGATTATAAA
>NW_018399878.1:112-237 GCF_002168275.2 Theobroma umbraticum | reverse complement strand
AGTAAAAAGGCTATTAAAGGAATGGGATGCTATATATGAACTTTTTTTTATCAATGAATGCTTTTTTCTTCATGATTGTCAAGGTAGACATTCAATTATCATCTGTTTTAACGAAAAATGTAAAA
>NW_018399878.1:0-102 GCF_002168275.2 Theobroma umbraticum | reverse complement strand
TAAAATGAATTATGAGATTACAAAATCATTCAGAGCGTGTGATAAGGCTTTTGAAAGAATATGTGACTATAAATGGACTTTTCTTGATAATGAATACTTTTT
>NW_018399877.1:5214-5571 GCF_002168275.2 Theobroma umbraticum | reverse complement strand
TAAATGGACTTTTCTTGCCAATGAATGTCTTTTTCTTCATGTTTCTCAAGGTAGGCATTTATAATCTGTTTTACCAAAAAATGAGAAAAAAATCAACTTAAAGTCAATGATGAGATTATAAAACTATTTAAAGTGAGTAATTAAGCTTTTGAAGGCATGAGTGACTATAAATGGACTTTTCTTATCAATGAATAGCTTTTTCTTCATGTTTCCTGAGGCAGACATTTAATTATAATCAGTTTTAACTAAAAATGTAAAAGAATTCAACTTGAAATCAATTATGAGATTATAAAACTGTTTAAAATGAGTAATAAGGCTTTCAATGGTATGGGTGAATATAAATGGACTTTTCTTTCC
>NW_018399877.1:5012-5204 GCF_002168275.2 Theobroma umbraticum | reverse complement strand
TTTTTCTTTATGTTTCTCAAGGTAAACATTCAATTGTAATCTGTTTTAACAGAAAATAAAAAAAAATTCAACTTAAATCAACTTTGAGATTATAAAACCATTTAAAACGAGTAATAAGGCTTTTCAAGGTATAAATGACTATAAATGGATTTTTCATATCAATGAATGACTTTTTCTTCATGTTTCTCAATG
>NW_018399877.1:4707-5002 GCF_002168275.2 Theobroma umbraticum | reverse complement strand
ATTATAATCTGTTTTAATAAAAGTGTAAAAACATTTCAACTTCAAATCAATTATGAGATTATAAAACTATTTAAAGTGAGTAATGAGGGTTTCGAAAGCTTGGGTGACTATAAATAGACTTTTCTTGCAAATTAATAGCTTTTTCTTCACGTTTCTTGAGGTAAATATTTAATTATAATCTATTTTAACCAAAAATGAATAAAAATCAACTTAAAGTCAATTACGAGATTATAAAACCATTTAAAGCGTGTAATTAGGCTTTTGAAGGCGTGGGTGACTATAAATGGACTTTTCT
>NW_018399877.1:4619-4697 GCF_002168275.2 Theobroma umbraticum | reverse complement strand
TGACTTTTTCTTCACGTTTCTTGAGGTAGACATTCAATTATAATCTGCTTCAACTAAAAATGTAAAAAAATTCAACTT
>NW_018399877.1:4442-4609 GCF_002168275.2 Theobroma umbraticum | reverse complement strand
ATGAAATTATAAAACCATTTAAAATGAGTAATAAGGCTTTTAAAGGTATGGGTGATTATAAATGGACTTTTCTTGTTAATGAATATCCTTTTCTTTATGTTTCTCGAGATTGACATTCAATTATAATCTTTTTTAATGAAAAATGTAAAAAAATTTATCTTAAAATC
>NW_018399877.1:3917-4432 GCF_002168275.2 Theobroma umbraticum | reverse complement strand
TTATAAAACTATTTAAAGTGAGTAATAAGGCTTTCAACAACTCGGGTGATTATAAATCACCTTTTCCTGTCAATGAATGACTTTTTCTTCATATTTCCTTAGGCAGACATTCAGCTGTAATATATTTTAGCCAAAAATGTAAAAAAATTCAACTTAAAGTCGATTATGAGATTATGAAACCATTTAGAGCAAGTAATAAGGCTTTCGAAGGCATGGGTGACAATAAATGAACTTTTCTTGCCAATGAAATATTTTTTTTCACGTTTCTCAAGGTAAACATTTAATTATGAGATTAAAAAATCCTTTAAAGTGAATAATAAGGCTTTTGAAAGAATGGGTGACTATAAATAGACTTTTTCTGCCAAAGAATGGCTTTTTCTACACGTTTCTCAAGGTAGACATTCAATCCTAATTTGTTTTAATAAAAATGTAAAAAATACAACCTCAAATCAATTACGAGATTATAAAACTATTTAAAGCTAGTAATAAGGCTTTCGAATGCTTGGGTGACTATA
>NW_018399877.1:3626-3907 GCF_002168275.2 Theobroma umbraticum | reverse complement strand
TCTTGCCAATGAATGGCTTTTTCTTTATGTTTACATAGGCAGACATTTAACTGTAATATGTTTTAACCAAAAATGAAAACAATTCAACTTAAAGTCACGTATGAGATTATAAAATCATTTAAAGTGGACAGTAAGGTTTTCGAAGGCGTGAGTGACTATAAATGGACTTTTTATGCCAATGAATATCTTTTACTTCTCGATTCCCAAGGTAGACATTCAATTATAATCTATTTTAATAAAAAAATGAAAAAATTTAACTTCAAATCAATTATGAGATTATA
>NW_018399877.1:2977-3616 GCF_002168275.2 Theobroma umbraticum | reverse complement strand
AAGCGAGTAATAAGACTTTTGAAGGCTTGGTGACTATAAATAGGCTTTTCTTGCGAGTGAATGGCTTTTTCTTTATGTTTTCCTAGGAAGACATTCAATTGTAATCTATTTTAACCAAAAATATAAAACAAATTCAACTCAAAGTCAATTATGAGATTATGAAACAATTTAAAGCGAGTAATAAGGCTTTCGAAGACATGTGTGACTATAAATGAACTTTTTTAGCCAATAAATCACTTTTTCTTCACATTTCTCAAGGTAGACATTTAATTATAGTCTATTTTAACCAAAAATGAAAACAAATTTGACCTAAAGTCAATTATGAGATTATTAAACTATTTAAATCGAGTAATAAGGATTTTGAATATGTAGGTGACTATAAATAAACTTTTCTTGGCAACGAATATCTTTTTCTTCTTGTTTCCCGAGATAGACATTCAATTAAAATTTTTTTAATAAAAATATAAAAAAATTCAACTTTGAATCAATGATGAGATTATAAAACCATTTAAAGCGAGTAATAAGAGTTTCGAAGGCTTGGGTGACTATAAATAAGGTTTTCTTGCCGATGAATGATTTTTTCTTCATGTTTCCTTAGACAGACATTCAACTGTAATATATTTTAATTAAAAATGAAAA
>NW_018399877.1:2769-2960 GCF_002168275.2 Theobroma umbraticum | reverse complement strand
CAATTATGAGATTATAAAACTATTTAAAGCGGGTAATAAGGCTTTTGAAGGCATTGGTGACTATAAATGAACTTTTCTTCCAAATGAATATCTTTTACTTCTCATTTCCCAAGGTAGACATTCAATTATAATCTTTTTTAATAAAACATATAAAAAAAATTTAATTTCAAATCAATTATGAGATTATAAAA
>NW_018399877.1:2424-2759 GCF_002168275.2 Theobroma umbraticum | reverse complement strand
CGAGTAATAAGACTTTTGAAGGCTTGGGTGACTATAAATAGGCTTTTCTTGCCAGTGAATGCCTTTTTCTTTATGTTTCCCTAGGTAAACATTCAACTGTAATCTGTTTTAACCAAAAATGTAAAAAAATTAAACTTAAAGTCAATTATGAGATTATGAAACTATTTAAAGCGAATAATAAGGTTTTCGAATGCATGTGTGACTATAAATGAACTTTTTTTGCCAATGAATCGCTTTTTCTTCATGTTTCTCAAGGTAGACATTTAATTATAGTATGTCTTAACCAAAAATGAAAAAAAATTCCACCTAAAGTCAATTATGAGATTATAAAACCA
>NW_018399877.1:2220-2414 GCF_002168275.2 Theobroma umbraticum | reverse complement strand
GTAATAAGGCTTTTGAAGGCTTGAGTGACTGTAAATAGGCTTTTCTTGCCAGTGATTGCCTTTTTTTTTATGTTTCCCTAGGCAGACATTCAACTGTAATTTGTTTTAACCAAAAATGTAAGAAAATTCAACTTAAAGTCAATTATGAGATTATGAAACTATTTAAAGCGAGCAATAAGGCTTTTGAAGCAATG
>NW_018399877.1:2030-2210 GCF_002168275.2 Theobroma umbraticum | reverse complement strand
AATGGACTTTTCTTACCAATGAATGGATTTTTCTTTAGGTTTCTTGAGGCAGACATTCAATTATTATATGTTTTAATCCAAAAATGTAAAAAATTCAACTCCAAATCAATTATAGGATTATAAAGTCGTTTAAAATACGTAATAAGGCTTTCGAAGGCATGGTTGACTATAAATGGACTT
>NW_018399877.1:1571-2020 GCF_002168275.2 Theobroma umbraticum | reverse complement strand
TGAATATCTTTTTCTTCACATTTCTTAAGGTAAACATTCAATTATAATCTATTTTAACAAAAAATCTAAAAGAATTCAACTTAAAATCAACTATGAGATTATAAAACCATTTAAAGCGAACAATAAGACTTTCGAAGGCATGGATGACTATAAATGGACTTTTCTTGCCAATTAATGGCTTTTTCTTCATGTTTCTTGATGTAGACATTTCATTATAATCTGTTTGAACCAAAAATAAAAAACAATTCAACTTTAAGTAAATTATGAGATTATAAAACCATTTAAAGCGAGTAATAAGGGTTTTGAAGGCTGGGGTGACTATAGGTGAATTTTTCTTGCTAATTAAATGGCTTGTTCTTCACGTTTCCCAATATAGACATTCAATTATAATATGTTTTAACTAAAAATGTAAAAAAATTTAACTTGAAATCAATTATGATATTATAAAA
>NW_018399877.1:1366-1561 GCF_002168275.2 Theobroma umbraticum | reverse complement strand
TGAGTAATAAGGCTTTTAAAGGTATGGGTCACTATAAATGGACTTTTCTTGCCAATGAATATTTTTTCCTCATGTTTCTCAAGGTGAACATTTAATTATAATCTATTTTAACAAAACATATAAAAAAATTCAACTTAAAATCAACTATGAGATTATAAAATCATTTAAAGCAAGTAATAAGGCTTTCGAAGTTAT
>NW_018399877.1:1240-1356 GCF_002168275.2 Theobroma umbraticum | reverse complement strand
AAATGGACTTTTCTTGCCAATGAATGGCTTTTTCTTCATGTTTCCTGATGCAAACATTCAATTATTATCTGTTTTAACAAGAAATGCGAAAAAATTCAACTTAAAGTCAATTATGA
>NW_018399877.1:852-1230 GCF_002168275.2 Theobroma umbraticum | reverse complement strand
CCATTTAAAGCGAGTAGTAAGGCTTTTGAAGGCTTAGGTGAGTATAAGTGAACTTTTCTTGCCAATGAATGGCTTTTTCTTCATGTTTTCCAAGGAAGACATTCAATTATTATCTATTTTAAATAAAAATGTTAAAAAATTCATGTTAGAGTCAATTTTGAGATTATAAAACCATTCAAAGTGTGTAATAAGGCTTTTGAAGGAATAGGTGGCTGTAAATAGACTCTTTTTACCAATGAGTATCCTTTCCTTCATGTTTCTTGAGGAAAACAATCAATTATAATCTGTTTTAATAAAAAATATGAAAAAATTTAACCTCAAATCAATTATGAAATTATAACACCATTTAAACCGAGTAATAAGGCTTTCGAAGGCTTG
>NW_018399877.1:542-842 GCF_002168275.2 Theobroma umbraticum | reverse complement strand
AATAGGCTTTTCTTGCCAATGAATGGTTTTTTCTTCATGTTTCCTTAGGCAGACATTCAACTATAATATGTTTTAAATAAAAATGTAAAAAAATTCAACTTAAAGTTGATTATGAGATTATGAAACCATTTAAAGTAAGTAAAAAAGCTTTCGAAGGTATAGGTGATTACAAATGAACTTTTCTTACCAATGAATGGCTTTTTCTTCATAGTTCTTGAGGTAGACATTTAATTATAGTCTGTTTTAACCAAAAATGAAAAAAAAATTTAACCTAAAGTCAATTATGAGATTATAAAACTA
>NW_018399877.1:0-532 GCF_002168275.2 Theobroma umbraticum | reverse complement strand
GTAATAAGGCTTGTGAAGGTATAGGTGACTACAAATGGACTTTTCTTGCCAATGAATATCTTTTTCTTCATGTTTTCAGAGCTAGACATTCAATTATAATCTGTTTTAAGAAAAAATGTAAAAAAAAATCAACTTAAAATCGATTATGAGATTATAAAAACTTTTAAAGCGAGTAATAAGTCTTTTGAAGGCTTGAGTGACTATAAATAGGCTTTTCTAGCCAATGAATGGCTTTTTCTTTATGTTTCCTTAACCAAACATTCAACTGTAATATGTTTTAATAGAAAATGTAAAAAAATTCAACTTAAAGTCGATTATGAGATTAAGAAACCATTTAAAGCGAGTAATAAGGCTTTCAAAGGCATAAGTGACTATAAATGAACTTTTCTTGCCAATGAATCACTTTTTCTTCATGTGTCTCAAGGTAAACATTTAATTATAGTCTGTTTTAACTAAAAATGGAAAGCAATTCAACTTTAAGTCAATTATGAGATTATAAAACTATTTAAAGCGAGTAATAAGACTTTTGAAG
>NW_018399876.1:8324-8425 GCF_002168275.2 Theobroma umbraticum | reverse complement strand
AGATAAAAAAATTCAACCTAAAATCAATTATGAGGTTATAAAACCTTTTCAAGTGAGTAATAAGCCTTTAAACGAACGGGTGACTATAAATGGAGTTTTCT
>NW_018399876.1:8197-8314 GCF_002168275.2 Theobroma umbraticum | reverse complement strand
TGCCTATTTCTTCAGGTTTCTTAAGGTAGACATTCTATTATAATCTGTTTTAACTAAAAATGTTTAAAGAATTCTAGTTTCAATCAATTTTGAGATTATAAAACCATTTAAAGTGAG
>NW_018399876.1:8065-8187 GCF_002168275.2 Theobroma umbraticum | reverse complement strand
TTTAAAGGAATGGGTGACTATAAATGGACTTTTTTTGTCAATGAATGCCTTTTCCTTCACGTTTCTTGAGGTTGGCATTCAATTATAATCTGTTTTAACGAAAATTGTACAAAGAATTCAAA
>NW_018399876.1:7868-7996 GCF_002168275.2 Theobroma umbraticum | reverse complement strand
ATAAATAGACTTTTCTTGCCAATGATTGCCTTTTTCTTTATGTTTCCCACTGTAGACATTTAATTATAGTATGTTATAGCCAAAAATGTAAAAAAATTCAACTTAAAATCAATTACGGCATTATAACA